>NW_021319127.1:862358-887111 GCF_001605985.2 Dendrobium catenatum
GGTTTCCATAGAGGAGGGAGAGGAGTTTCTATTCAAAAACCTGAAATTATTCTCAGGTTTAATGGGAATTAGGAGGGAAAAATATTTGAAATTGATTTGAAACTCATGTGTCATCAATGCATTAATGGGAGGCATTGATGGGGCTCCATCCAAGAGTGGCCGGCGGCTTATAGGGGGGAGAAATTGATGTGGGGACAATGAAAAGCTTTCCAAATCAGCGCACAAGATCTAGAAAGGAGTATGAAGAAATCCATTTGAATTTGAATTTCGTCATGAAGCGTCTTCAAAACTTTCCTAATTTGGAAATTCCAAAATTGGCAGATTTTGAAATTCAATTTTTGAATTTTCAAAATTTGAATTCGAGGGGAATGGGAGATGAGGTCGATGGTTGAAAGGTTCACGGACGGATGGTGGTGGTGGGGTGGCCGGCGGCCAAGAGGAAGCTAAGGCCGGCGGTTGGGGGAAAAGGAAGGGGGGATCGGATGTCGGGGATAGACCACGAGCCACGGACTCTTCCAATGACTGGTGGGTATTGCTTTTCGCCCTCACCTTGGGCTCTCGTTCTCCTCTCTAGCTCCCCACAAGAAGAAGAAGAAGACAAGATAATCAAAACAAATTTTCATTCATCATATTCATTAGTCTATTACAAAGCATGAGAACCCTATAAATAGGTCTTCAAACATAAGGAAATAAAAGTACTCAAATGCCCTTTGGGCTACAATAAGACAACACTCCCCATGGGGGTAAACTAGGAAATAAAAATGCTAACTAAATAAAACATAAAATACATCAAAAATTAAAGGCTCTGAATCGTAGCCGTCGATCGGTGCTGTCTCCGGCGATACACATGCTTGAATCTCTAATCGATGTCCACATCACAAAGTAAGAAGATAACTGGATCAGTTAGAAGGAGCATGATGAAGGCATCAATTTAGAAATATTTACTTAGAATTTTAACTTTTACACAGTATAATTTTAATTTGTAAGAATATGAGTTATCTTTTAATTTCATGAACTTACGTGGGAAATTTTGAAAATTTAAATTTCAGTATGGTTTAAACTTTTAAGAATACGAGTCATATTTGCCTCAACAGTTACATTCATGATCATTAGATCCAACATCACATCCTAGATACGCATCTACCAAAACTTTGAACCCTAGATCTACCCACACGACACAAACATGATTTAGCCACACTAGCCATTGATCCATCTGCCTCTAACATGATCTGCCCGCCTCCAACTAAATCTACCCAAATTTGCCCACTCCGCACAAGTCCACCCAAACAAATCCCTAGTCAACTTAGATCTCGAAATTTCACAGTTTTTTCTTCCATTTCCTATATTTTGAGAGTAAGAATGTAGCGCTAGGTAATAAATATATTGAGTAAATTATAAGTTAATATTAGGTAGTAGATAATTAATAGGTATTTTATAGGTTTGTATGAGTCTTGTAATGCTATAAATATCTCTTCTTAGAGGGAAATAGAGTTAAAAAATAAATAAACTAAGCTTTTGCTACTCACTCTCTCTCACAATGCCTAGAGTTGTGGGCATCCTATAAATGCCTGTCTTTTCTCACTCTGATTTTTGAAAATTCAAGTAAGCTTGAAATTGCCTAATTATCAATGTATTCCATTCAATTCTTATTTTTTTGTTCTTGTTGGCAACATTATTGTTCAAACCTTATGAAACTTCTTTCTCATCTTTCATTGAGCTTTCCCGTTCACTTCTTTACTAGCTACTCCGTGGTAAGCTGATAATCGTTGAAAATACTTTTAAAAAAAAATGGTTTGAAAATATTAGAATATCTAAGATAAAGATAACCACAATCCACTTCCTTTGGGAAAATAAGAGTGTGCTTTACTACTTGTCATGTTGTATGCAATTGTACGCCTCCTTTATCCGCACCAAACAACTAATACAACACGCTGCAGTATTCCTTGACTAAGATAAACATATCCAGCCTTTAGCCTCATAAACTCTTCTTCTCAGAAACTGTATGCTGATATGCAAAAAAAAAAAAAAACATATGAAAACAATATGCCGGTTGAATCAAAGCAAATGAAGAATCATAGCACTTTCCCTCACTCTAACCTGTAGCCTCAAGTGATTGTAGGCCTTGGCGCCAATATGGAAACCTTTCCATAAATAATTGCTTCAGCATTAAAAGATTTAATATGTGCATGCACTGCAAACTTCCAATTTCTCCAAATTTGTGCGGTTTAAAGAAACGTATAACCAACAGAAGACTTGAGGTTGTTTTATCAAGAAAGACATATAAGGATAGGGTAATGTAGTGTACGAACTTCAAAGTCACCTTAGTAATTTGCTGTCAGGATACAGACGTAGAACTTTTTTCAGGTACTTAATGCCACTGTGAATGTCAAGAGACTGCTCTGAGCCATTCTGGATCTGCATTTTTGGGTAGAAAGGCAGACCCATTCAAATGCTAAAAAAAGAAACGTGGAAAAGGAAAATATGAAGGTTTAGCATAATGTAAGAAATTACCATTTTATTCGTAGCTGTTATGGTATGCATTTCAACAATCAAATCATAAGCACCAAAAGAACTCAGACTAGTTGGAAGAAGCAACTGTAACCGATTATTTGGATCTAAAGCATTAATTGTAGATAGAATCAAACTCATTTTTGCTCCATTCAAGTATTCCCTTGGCAATTTCAAAATGGTTGAAATTGCAGATTCCAGGCCTGAAATACGATATATCAACTGGCATATCAAACCAATAGCAGCAGTACAAGAAGACTCCTCCATGGTCGATACATTCTTGGCCAAATTTCTTGCCACATGGAGAGATTGATCATTCTTCCCAAGTTTCCACAATGCAACAGCATATATTTGCAAGCCCTTGCAATTAAGCATTCCTTTGACAATTAAAAGGATAAAGTTAGTCAAAATCAGATAGAATTGATTCATAGAAAGATGAAGCTTATGTCAAGTAGTGTTTCTTTTTGTCAGTAATAATTCGACCATATTTCAGTAACAATTCTCCGGATCAGCTATATAACACAGATGAAATAATGACAAAAATATTTTATAGCTCCCAAAATAAAGAAGAGTTAAATGTAGAAGGTGGTAATAGGAGAATTCATTGGTTCATAGGACATACCATCTTTATTCAAGGCTTCACACTCCTGTTCTGCATCAAGCATATGTCCTGCCTACACTAAACTTTAATTAAAAAATTTAACATGTAAGATGATATGCTCCATCAAATGGAAGAATTATTATCGGACATAGAAGCTACGTCCGGACTCTAATGAAAATAAGACGTGTCGACTAAGTATTACTAGGTATTACTGTGTATTTAATTGTATATTGTTGTGTATTAGCTAGTACACAACAATACATACATAATACGTAGCAATACACAATAATAATGTTGTTGTGTATTGCTATGCAATGGTGTGTATTAGGTGTGTATTATTGTGCACTAGCTAATATATAGTAATACAAAGCAATATATGGCTAAATATACAATAATACAAAGAAATACAATAGTCCATGTGTCATATTTTCATTAGCACCCAAACGTAGCCCTAAGTCCGGTGTCCGCACATAATAATTTCTCCATCAAGTGAGGGCAAAAAATTCTATCCCATTGACAGAACCCAAAATGGAAGCATTAGAAAAATGTTTCCATGCACACAAATGCATACACAAGCCAAAAACACAAATAGGCACAAGTAAAATAGCTGATGCAATGCAAGCAACAAAACATAAAGAAAAAGATTTGTCTGTTGATAAATTAAAAACAGCACGACTAACATCTCCGCCTATAAATGCAGCTAAAATTATGAATACCTGACAAAGTGCTCTGGCAAGATTAACAGATACATCAGTTAAACAATGTTTAGCAGAGTCTTTTGAGAGTGACGCAATCCTCAGAGCAGACCTTGCCAACCGATAAGCAGATATTGCAGATTGATAATCTGACCTTGCTTCGCAGATTAGCCCATGTACATTATGTGATTCTGGATAATAAGGTGAACGTTGAATAGAATGACGTATTGCAGAAAATACCTGCAAAAGAAGGAAAATTCTTAGCCTTTCTAATTAGCACAAATGGAAACAAAATAAACTAATGCAAAATCAGAAAACAATCATAAATCTTTAAAATATGAAGCACTTCCTTTCATTACATTTTACCATTAAAAGAAACTGCAGAAGTTTTCATGGTGATGAGTACAGTCCCATGGGCCCACCCACCCAACCACCAGCCCCCAAACATACACGGACACTCAAATGACCAAAAGCGCAATGTAAACTTATTTCATGACTAACAACAACTGATATAATGGGCACAGAGAGTTCATTGCTCCTTGCTCCACTTCAGCAATGTGATTGATGATGAATAACTAAAAGACGGGATAGCTCTCAGATTAAGTGATTACTAAAACATCTTATTGTTGGAAAATTTTTGTAATCCTCAAACGGATTGCATACTTTATGATCGAGTACGGCATAAGAATGATGATATAATACCCCAAAGGGTAAAGATATTATTTACTTATGGACTCAATAATAAAATTTACAATTTTAACAGAGATTCCCCCATTCGATGTTTTGGTCGAATGAAGTTTATTTATTTCTGGGGTACAGACGTCCCACAGGGGCAAGACCCTCTGGTTAATTACATCCCAAGCTTTGGAGGTTGAGAAAACTTTTGATTAAGCTAGTGGTTTTACTTTTTTTAAGTCATTTAAATATTGGTTAAAATTTAATTTTTAAAACCATGAAAATCTTGCTTAAAGGTTTTGGCCCTTTACGAATTTCAAGGGAGAAAAATATCAACTTAGAATCAGATTTTGAAATGAGAGCCAAATGGGGTGAAGTAAAAGCACTTGATTCTGAGAAATCACATAGGGGCTCGGACTATCCTATATTGGGCTTTATATTTTTGAACTCTAGTTTTGTTCAAGTTGATCACTTTGATTAGAAGGTTAGGGCTTACATTCCAATAACATATGTTGGAGGAATTGCCCGAAAGGTGAGGGCTTATAGGGTGATTTGGAATCAACCAATGCCTCAGATCCTAAAACTAAGGTGAGGACTACTGAGGAGTACTATCTCGAACATAAATCTAACAGAATGCAAAAGGGACTTATAAGCTACACCTCATATGAGGCATAGTCAGCCCGACTCCTGGATTTATTGACCTTCCTGAAGAGGACTACCAGCTAAATTCACCTAAACGCTTTTAAAATCATATTTTCTAGTCTCAATGCATATGAAGAGTAAATGGTTGTTTTATTTAGAAAGTAGGGTTTATAGCTTGGCTTTGAGGCCAAGATGTCTGTGTATGCAGCGTATGCAGAACACAAACTCACAAATGCAGACTTTTTATTATCTAGTCCTTAAGTGAGAGCTTTTCAACATGAGACACTCTTTTGGCTATGCATGATTTTTTTAAATTTGAAAAATTTGGCTCCTTGAAAAGAAGCCATGCAATTCTTTTATTAGAAAATCATGGAGACTAATTTCATTTTTAGATTGTTTACATATTAAGAGGTAGAAAATTTATTTTTGTCCTAAGAGCCTACCGCATCACAAGTCTAGTCCACACCCAAGCAAAAGCAAGGAAAAAAATCTAAGAAAAACATGCATTTCTATTGCACAATCAGGTAAACAATCAAAACATGCTTATATATATATATATATACATTTATATATATATATTACAACTAGATTTGGCAGCTGAGTTGTCTGCCATTATACAACCCAGTCAAATGATGGACTCTACTTGTGGGGGGTTCTTCAGGCTCTTGACTTTTGAATGGACATTGGGTTTCACCTTTGGCAGGTACATCCTTCCAGTCCACTTCACTCTTTTGCTCCAAACCCCTGCTCTAAATCCCCACAAGTTTGATTACATGTCAATTTTATCAAATACATGTTTGAAAAAAAAAGAGACTCAAACCTGCAGTGGATTAGAAGCAATTTATTTAGCACTTAGAGCTAAAATAAAGCATCGCATCCAAAATTTTATTTAGCACTTAGAGTGTCAAACACCTGCTTCTACCCTATTGACCACATCCTTTGAGGGTTTTAAGCAGCACCTGTTATACAAGCAATTTATATTTATGATTTATAGTGCCTCCTTTTTAAAATGGCCACATACAAGAAGAACATATATATTTCTACACTTACCACTTAAGGGCAAGTGCCCACAACACAAACAATTCAAAAGACAATCACTCCACAACATCAAACACATGCGCAGAAAAAGAAAAATTCTAATCCTAGCATGCCTAAGGGGTTGTGCATCTAAGTGTGTAAGGCTTCTGTGGCATGTCACACTAAAGGTGTTTGGTTTTATTTTGCAATGAAGATGTTTGATCTTTATCTAAGGATGGTTTCACTTTTAAGTTGTTTGTGACTTAAAGATTTTATTTGATTTTTAAATGTTTCATATTTATGAGGGTTATGAAGAACCCATAAAATAATCACTGCTTGCTTTTGAGCAAGTCTGTTACTTATGAATCCTAAGATACAATGATATAAGTATCCCACCTTTTGGGGGAGATGATCGATCATTGTATCAAAAGAAACCTAAGTGATTTTTAGGTGTTTTGAAATTCTCTTAGTGTTTGGATAAGAGAAGTGTCTATCTAATAGGGTAAGACATGCCTAAGGGGTTGCACTTAGAACTTTGTGAGATTCATCCAATAGAGTATGATAAACTTCAACAAAAAGGATAACTCCTAATGGGACATTTATGAATTTAACATTTTAAATGTCATAGAAGAGATCACTTAATTTGGGTTGAATAAAAGTGATTACTTAGATTTTGGGTCTAAGAAAGACGTCCAACATATAGCTTTTGGGCTACATGTTGAAGAATTCTCCTTAGCTTTTAGAGCTAAGAAGAGAAAGTAGGAATCCAACATTTAGTTTTTGGGCTAAATGTTGAAAAACTCTCTTTGAGGAAATTTCCTACAGCTTTTGAGTTGGAGGAGAGTTGGAACAATATGCAACTTATGAGTTGCAAATTCATGAATGTCTTTGAACATTTTGATGTTCAAAGGGATGGTTGCACCCTTCCAACTTGGGTTGGAAGGATGGATTGGAAATATAACCTTTGAATCCTATGTTTAGGATGAAACTACTTGTTGCTTTTGGTTCAACAAGTAGTTTGATTTGGAAAATGATTGATTCACTCAACATAGGTTAAGTGAAAGAGAGTTTCATACAACTTTTGAGTTGTAGAAAGTACAAAAGAAGATGCAACTTTGGGTTGCAAGCTTCTGAAACCTCTTTGAACATTTGATGTTCAAAGAGATGGGTGGACACTCTCCTAATTTTGGTTTAGGAGAATGATGGGATTTCCTACAACTTTTGAGTTGTAGAAACGAGGAAAGGATCATGCAACTTGTGGGTTGCAAATCTATGAATGTTCCTTAAAGCATTTGATGTTCAGAGAGACAAATTCATTTGCCTAATTTGAAGCTAGGCAAATGGAAATGAATTTAAAGGTTTCCTACAATTTAGGCTCGTAGAAAAAGAGGTGTTAAAAAATGCAACTTACATATTACAATTTTGAGGAGTTTCTTTAAATTCTTGGTGTCCAAAGAGGGGATTCATCCTCCTAATTTGGATTTGAGAGCATGAAGACGAATTTGGATGCTCTTCTGCAATCTTGGCTTATAGGAAAGAGGGAGTGAAATGCAACTTAGAGGTTGTGATGCGGGCATCCAACCGTCAATGGCTATCCGAGGAGCTGAAGATCAACGGCTGTCATCGTCCCACGTTATCTTATATTTTATTTGTAATTTTTAATTTTTATTATAAATTTTTCGTTTTTACCCTCACTTAAGAGGGTCGTCCTATGTAAGCCTTAGGGGCATATGTGTCTTGTTTTAATTTCTTAGGCCTATATAGAGAGGCCCTTTCTTGTGTAATGGGAGGAGGAATTGTTAATAAAATTTTATTCTACTTGTTTGATCTCTTAGTGAGTTCATGAGCGGAGAATGATCTCTTTGTGAGTTCCGAGATTCCCAATATCTCTTTGTGAGTTCTTGAGGAAGTGGAAGGATCTCTTTGTGAGTTTCGAGATTCCCAAGATCTCTTTGTGAGTTCTTGAGGAAGTGGCCCTTGTAGATTTCTTTGTGAGTTCTAGAGTTCCCCTAAGTTATTTGTGTGGAAATCCGGGTGGGAGATATTTGAGTGTTGACCCTAATACTAGTGTCGGGTCGAGTCGACCGCGCGAGATGAGTTTGAAAAGCAAAAGAGCTCGAAATCGCGCAAAAACTCACTCGACGCGTGTCGACCGAAAACCCAAAATCGTCGAGATGACCTCTGTTTGCGAAACGGACAGCGCCGATGCGTCCGGAGCAACGGAAACAGCTAAGATTGACACCCATATTGGTGGGGGTCGGCGAAAAATTAAATTTTGGGCGCGCGAATCGAGACGACAACTTGTGCGAGCGACGACGCGACGACCAACTCGGTGCAATATTAAAAATTTAATTTTATTTTTGTGCAATATAATTAAAAAAAATTAGAAAAAGAGAGAAATAGAGCTTTTAAAAAAAAAGGATTTTTTATTTAAAAAATCCCTAAAATACCCTAAATAACCCACTTAAACCCTCATAGCTCCCTCACATTCTCCCTAACCGATCCCTCACTCCCTCTCACGCCATTCTCACGTCAAAAGCCGCCCCTCTCACGACCTCTCTTGCGACTCCAAGGCCGGCCTCCCTCCAAGCTCTCCAAGCAAGGTAAAATCTCTCCTTTCTCTTCTTCTTCTTCTTCTTCTTCCTCCATTATTCACTCTTCTTCTTCTTCCTTCCCTCTTCTTTTTCTTCTCCATTTTTCATTTTCCCTCATCTTACATCCAAGTTTCCCACCATTTTCTTTAATTTTCTTCCTCCACTCCCTTCTCCTTCCTCTCCTTCATTTTCTTCTTCCTCCTCCAACCCTTTTTCTCAAAACCTACAAAAACCCTAATTATATTTTCTTTTTTATCTCCACATCCACTCATCAAATCACCCACATCCCTTTACAAAAAATACTTCCCCACACCTCCTACACCATTCCAACAAAAAAAATTTTCATTCATCACTTTCTCTCTAACCTAGAGAGAGAAAATTTTCTCTCTCTAGAATGAGAGTGAAATCTCTTCATGAATAGCTCCATCTCCACCCCAAGCATCTTCCCTCTCCACCATACCTCCAAATTCCTTCCCTAGAGAGAGAAAAAAATTACACACTCTCTCTTTCTCTCTCCAAAATTGAGAAGAGAGGGATTTTCTCTCTCTAAATCTCTCCTCTCACTTCCTTGCACCTCCTAAGCCCTCTCTACGCAAATTCCCTTCAAATTCCATCTTTCCCCTCTCTTTCTCTCTCTAGAAAGAGAGTTTCCTTCTCTTTTTCTCTCTCCAAAAATAAGAGAAAGAGAGATTTTCTCTCTCTAACTCCACTTTCCTAATCTCCTACACACTCTAAACCCACTCCACAAGAAAAACCCATAAAATCCTTGCTTTCCCTCTCTTTCCCTCTCTTTCTCTCTCTAGAAAGAGAGCTCTCTTCCTTTTCTTTCTCTCTCTAGTTTCTTTTTCAAATAAAAATATGATTAATTAAATTGCACAAGTAAATTTTTTTTTAATTATGCATCGCAGGTTTCTACGTCGCCATCATCCGCCGTTGCCGCCTCGATTGCTGCATACACAAGGTAAAAATTAGTATTTACATTTCTATACATGAAATAAGTACTCGTGACCGCTTTTCTTAGCGGGCGAGGAAAAACTTAAGTACCCGTGACGCACTGAGCGAGCGGGGAAATTCGTATGCATGAAAATATAAGTACTGACTGCTTTTCTTAGCAGGCGGGGAAATTTGTTATTTGTAGCAAAATTATTTAATTAAGTACCCGTCATTGCTTTTAGGCGGGGAAAATGTCATATTTTAAACCTGTGCTCAAAGACCCCGTGACCGCTTTTTTTAGTGAGCAGAGATTGGAACTGCGGTCGCGGTGTCACCCGACACCTACCGTGACTGCCTTTATTGGCAGGCGGGAAGGCCTTACACACTCCGAGGCAGCCCCCTACGCGGGGACGACACCTGAGTGCTGCCAAAACTTTCAACAAAACCTGTGACTTAGAAAAATTCAAAGAAAATCATAATCCACCTAAAGGTTTTAAGTCAAGAAAGAAAAATAAAATACACAACACCCTAGGCCCCCAATACTGGAAAACAAATACAAAAAAATATAAGAGAAATATAAATCAATGTGAAATGCGACATACAGTGAGTCTTCGAGGGAATTGGTTGTTCGCCAATAGGTAGGAATCAAGCCTCTTCCTCCTAGCACCTGACTCGTACACCCCTAAGTCCCTCACCAAAATCTCCTTATAGAAATAGGATGGAAATAAATAAGTTGAAATCCCCTCCTATTTATAACATTGATTTTGAATCATTCGCGGGCTCCACCAGCCTAGGATCCTTCGCTAAAGAACAGAGAAGGTACACCTGCGGGCCCCATCCACTTAGGATCCTAAGATGCCATTTCGAGGCTCTGACATCAGATTCCTACAGTATTCACTAGCAAGTGAAATACGTACGTAAATACGAGTTTAAATACAAGTGAATACGCTTAGTAATTATCTTAAGAGAGGGGGAGAAAAGTAAAAGTAAAAAGAAAATTTAACTTTCCTACAAAATACTTTTGTGCTCATTGTAAACACGTAGGAATTCTCGCACATCCCCGGTAATTTTTTGATTGAACCTCTTGTAATAAATGTGC
Organism: Dendrobium catenatum; assembly: GCF_001605985.2. Classification (NCBI taxonomy): domain Eukaryota; kingdom Viridiplantae; phylum Streptophyta; class Magnoliopsida; order Asparagales; family Orchidaceae; genus Dendrobium; species Dendrobium catenatum. The sequence goes on from NW_021319127.1 coordinate 873,123, forward strand.
CCATCGTATTGCAAGTCACGGGCGCTCTAAGTGGTGTGTGCACCAGCTGTTAAAGTTAGGCAGCTCGTACAGCCCGTGATCATGTCTTCAAAAAGAAACAAAATAATGCACTTTTATGTGTCACGGGTTGTACGACCACCAATTAAAGTAGGCACATCACCACTGGAAAGTTTGTCCCCTAAGATCCAAGACAGGAGATTAGTTAGTGCACTACAATCTATCTGAGCAAATCATGCAAGTAGTGCACGACAGTCTACCTGTGCAAAGCAGCAAACAATTCAATCCATATGCTGCTGCAACCCGCCACCAGATCTGCAACATTTATGCAAGCAGACAGAAGGCGTTTACAACCTACAACTCGCCACCGGATCTGCAACATTTATGCAAGCAGACAGAAGGCGTCTATAACCTACGACTCACCGCCACCGGATCCGCAATACTCGTACTAGCGGACAGAAGGCGTGTACAAGCTCTTAAGTGAAAAGTTGTGTGCATTATAATGACAATTACATGCACAACTAACATATCTCAAAATCCACCTGCACCTACACCATAGTTTGTATACACATAGGTACACTAAAGGGGAAAATACGATCTCGACCCGCATGGGCCCTGGCGAGCGTGTTATTGGTACACACGTGACGCCTAGGGATGCTGCGCGGGTCAAAAAGTGAAATCAAGTCCGAATCCGATCCTTCTATACAGATCAATAGAAGTCGAGAGGGTTTGGACCATCAAATAAATATACGGTTGTGGGGACCGGTGTATTTATTTTAATACACTCATATTAGGCCTTCAAGGCCTATAATCAATAGAATTTACTCTCAGAGACAAAAGCCTACGGAACTCGATCCTCTATCGACATCCAGATAGAGTTGACAAGATTCAAACTACAAATGAAAATGACCCCATACACCCCGATGATGGCCGTGTTGAATGCGAATCTCAACGGGACGGGTTAATCTCTCATATATTTCAAAATGTCTTAAGATTTCTACAAAATCCAAATTCTACAAAAATTCAAAAAAAACATCAAGCTCTAAGATATTTAAATTTGAAACAAATCATTTAATACTTAAGGCAAAATCCATCCACCATCCGCAAAAGTTTGTCGAGGTGGACAAATTCAAATATAACTTCAGCTCACAAAGAGCCAAATGCCTAGTCGAAAATATCACTAGGATCCATTCTCAACCAATCTCCTGCCAATAAAGACGTGGTATGTGTCCTCTAACCGGCGGCGAACAGCCAAATGGCACCGCAGGATAAACGGTTATGACCCGGGGCCCTCTGAACCGAGTGGTTTTGCCGCCAAATGGCACCACGAAATACCGGTTATGGCCATCGTCGTTACGTTTCTTATTGGCATCAAATCATTGAGATATGAATCAATAGGATATGATTGATAGGGCATTAAGCCCTCTGTCAGCTAAGGTGGATTCAAATTTATCCCCTTAGGCAAATATCCATCCCAGGTCTACAAGGTCCCCTTGGACGAGGCAACCCATGGCTGCCGACAAGGCATAATCTCTCTCCTATCTCATTAATAGCCCCCCTCATTAAGCCTCCCTAATTACCTCCTACAATTCCCTCTCATCCAATTTAATTCTCCCCATTAAATTTGAATTTAAATTCAAATTCATCCCGCCAATTCCACTTAATCTGATATTTAATTTCAGATTTCCATTCTCTCTCCCCAAATTGATTTGGGATTTAATTAATCTTGCCACCTAGGCAAGTAAAAGGCATTAACGTTTTACATCAGATTGCAAATCACAAAAATCCTTTGAACATTTGGTGCTTAAAAGAGATGTTCACTTGCCTAATATGTACCTAAGCAAATGAAAGGGAAGAGCTCAAGGTTTGATCTCAAGCTCGGGTGCTTTACAACATGATGTACTTAGGATTTTAAGAAAATCCATGATACAAAGCAAGAGGAGGATTAAATATTCGCCTATAGTTTTAAGTTGTAGGAAAAGGGGAATTAGGATTTGAATCATAAGACTAAGAGATCATTCATTGGTTTTGTGTTCCAACGAATAAATAATTTGATAAACTCCTACAACTTTGGGGTTGAAGTGATATGTAACTTGAGAGTTACAAAAGTTCATGAATGTTCTTTGAATATTTGGTATTCAAAGAGATGATCATTCACCTAGTTTAAATTAGGTGAACATAAAAGGAAGACTAGGACATAGATCCTAAGTCTAAGCGGGATGTTCAATTGTTAACCTTAGGTTCAAACAAATTGAAAGAAAGAACTTAGAGTTTGGTTCTAAGTTCAATAACCCCATGTAATAGTAAGTAGAATTTAGGAGGAGCTTCAAATTACTATACATGAAGGGAGAAGTGACATTTGTTGGTTGATTTTGCGTTTTTTTTTGGACATTTAGGCCATTTAAGGCAAACTCACACACACAACACATACACATGGACTCGAACCTTGGACCTCTTAGTTGGAAGCCTAAGCTCTCAACCAATAAACCAAGGAGAGTTGTGTGTGTGATTTTGCGTTTTGACAAACAAAGAAGGGGAAATAACCCAGGATTTGATGAATATAAATTTTATATTCAATGAAAGTTATGAATATAAATTTTATATAACCTAGGATTTGACCCTGCTACATATTTCATGAATATAAATTTTATATTCAATGAAACTTATGAAGCAGTTGCAGATACATTTTGATTGTTATCTTGCTTCAAATTCAATCATCAAATCCACATATCTTCTTCCTATCAAATGGGATAGAATTATGGGTTTAATAATCATTTAAAAGCTTAATGCACATTGAAGTTTGACATATTAAAAATTTTAAATTATGAATTCAACCATACTAAAGTATGTGAGGACAACTTCAACGGACATCATTTAAAAGCTTAACTGAAGTTTGACAAATTAGAAATTTTAAATTTGGAATTCAACCATACTAAAGTATGTGAGGACAACTTCAAAGGAGCAAATGCAATTTTATTTTTATCTAGATAACCATGAATCATGAAATATGATTCAAGAAACTCAGACAAATTGCCTATTACTTCAAAGCTAACTGTTTTTTCATGGCAACATCATTTCAGCTTTGCTTCTACTTTAAAGCTAAGATCTTCTATTGTATCAATATTCTTCTAAACTTTTCTCCAATTTCTGATGGATTTTGTTCAACAAGTTGTTGTCATCTATTATAAAACTCTTCTTTCATTTGGATAGGTGGTGGTGGAGCAGATATTCATCGTGTCACCTTAACAACTAGAGCGTCAAAGGCAGACATCATTGTGTTCAATTGTTCCTTCACAGTGGCCATCTAATCAGTCATAGGATTGGCCATCACTTCTTCTAAATCTCTCATTAACATAGTTTATAGGCCGCATAAAAACACCAAGCATATCCTTAGCAATCCTTAATTCAAGAATTAAAAAAAAAAACTAAATAATATAAATTGCAAACAAATATCTGAAATTGGATGTGCGGGGCTAGTGGAATTAAAATTATTTTTTTTCCAGAATAAGAGTAATCCAGCTCAATCCTTGTAGCATTATCATGAGAGTTTATAAAAAGAGGATTAGTAAAGTTTATTGCAATATGAATCTCCTATGTGATTTTTTCCATCTATGTGTGGATTGTTATAACACCCATGGTTGCTGAAGTACCCGCAGTTGCTGCAACAAGGTCAAAATGTGAAATTCATCTTTATCATGTTTTCCTTGTCATCATCCAATGGTCCAACTTTCCTATCTCCTGAACTTGATAATCAGGCATTTGATTGAAAATTTGTCTTTACCTGTGGGCACCTAATTACTTAAATTTTTCTTTCCTGTTATGTGGGCTCGGCTACATGAATTATTTTCCTCCATTGTGTCCTATTAAGAGTCAAATTCTCATTTAAATCAAATAAAGAAAGGTCATTTCTAATATTTTTAACCAAGTTTTTTTAGGTTTAGTTTTACCTTTCTTAACATAAGTCAAATGTAATACATCTATTTTCCAAACCGGGTCATCAGAAGGCCGTCATTTTATGTGACCAAACAATCTAAGGCGAGTATCTTTAAGCTTATCTTCCACTGAAGGCTACTCCAACCTTTTGACGTATATGCTCATTTCGTATCCTCTCTCTAAGAGTAAAGCCACTCATCCACCTAAGCATCATCATCTCTGCAACACTTAACTTAATATTATGGTTCTCTGTTAATAGCTAACATTCTGCACCATAAAACAATGCAGGTCTCACCACCATCTTATAGAGTTTTTTCCTTAAGTTTGAAGGGACTTTTCAATCACACAATAAGCCCGATACATTCCTCCACTTCAACCATCCAACTTGAATTCCACTAATAATATCCCCATATATTTTACCATCACTCTAAACAATAGACCCAAGATATGTAATACGTGTACTCTAGTCATTAGAACATCCATGACTAAAGCAACAAATTTATGGGCTTAAAATTGATCTTTGATGTAATCCAACTGAAATAGGAAAATACTTGGCCAAACCACCTTTCGTCTAAACACAAATAACAGCTCCTGCATAAATATCCTTAATGACTTGAATATAAACATTATTACCCTTTTCTTTTCTAGAACTCTCCATAGCACTTATCTTGGAACTTTATCATATGTTTTCTCTAAATCAATAAATATCATATGTAAATCCTCCTTATCCTCTCTATATTTCTCCATCCAACTTCCCAAACCTAGTTGGCATGAATTCAAATTGATTTTGTGAAACATTAGTATCACGCCGCAAACTATGCTCCATCCATTACTCTCTCCCATAGTTTTAAAGTATGACACGTTAATTTAATTCCTCTATAATTCACATAATCTTGTGCATCACCGTTATTCTTAAAAATATGAAAAAACATGCTCATTCTCAACTCATATGACATCATTTTGTTGAAACTTGTTGAATATGAATTAGGTTGTTAGACCTAAGCTTATGTCCCAACAGCTAACTAAGATGGGGTAAATTAGTAATTTAAAAATTTCCTCTTATTTTAAACCGATAAAAACTTTTAGTGAAATTTTGAAAATAATTTTTCAACCACAGATAAACAAAAACAGTAAAGTAAATATGCAACAGAAAACAAAAGACGCAAGATTTATAGTGGTTCGGTCAAACACGACCTACATCCACTCCCTAAAGTATCCCATTTCAGGTATTGCACTATTACCACAAGTGTCTCTCCTTTTGCCCCCACAGCAAGACGGAGAAGCCTTCACAAAAACTCTCTTCCACCACTACCCGGTGCGACAGAGAACCGTCGTCCTTTTACACCCTCCAAGTGTAGGCAGAGAACCGTCAGCTGTTCACACTCTCCAAGTGTAGGTAGAGAACCTTCGTCCTTTCACACTTCTCCAAGTGTAGGCAAAGAACCTTTGGCTGTTCACACTCCTCGAGTGTCAGCAGATAACCGGATCTCCTTGAAAGATCTTCTCACGAGAAATCTAGAAGGACAAGAGAAGAGTGTGAAGTAATCACAATTCACAAATAGAGATCCTTACCTTTGAATACCACGTGAACCCTTCACACTCCAGTAGTAAGAACTCTCCTTCAAACACTCTCTCACACTCTCTCCTTTAAGCTCCCTTTAGTTTGCATGAAGACCAGTAAACAAAAAGATTTCAAGACAGTCTTAAGTGGACCTTTTATATGAAAGACACGAAAAACCGTCCAAACTGTAATTACTCAAATATGTGCGTTATTGATCATCCTGTACGATCTTAGTTCGTACGGATGAACGGTGTAACTACTGTTGTGTACGAACTAAATGTGAACTGGTATGATTTCCCTTCGTACCCGATCGTCGTCCCGTACGAATAATGTTCGTCCGGTACGAACAGTTATTTACATAGTTCGTTGTTACAAAAAATAGAACGACTCTTAAGTTTCCAGAACAGAGAAGATCGTCCTAGGACGAACCATATTAATCGTCTAGACGAATAGTTCATTTTGACCATTCCAGAGCCCATCGTTCTGGGACGAACCATAATTTTCATCTGGACGAACGCATCCAGAGAGCATCGTCTTGGGACGTAGGTTAAATATCATTTGAACGAACGCGTCCAAAGAGCATCGTCCTGGGACGACGGTAATTATCGTCTGGACGAAGGCATCCAGAGAGCATCGTCCTAAGACGTACGTTAAATATCGTGCAAACGAATGCATCTAGAGAGCATCGTTCTGGGACGAAGGTAAATATCGTCTGGATGAATAGTACTTAGAAATAATTTGCCCTCTCCCCGTTCGTTTCATTGCTCTTTTTAGGAGTAAAACTTACCAGATCGTCCCGTACGAAAATGGTTCGTACTGTACGATCAGTTTCAAAAATTGTGAATTTTAAAGCTCTCCCCCGATGTGTGTGTGCTAAGTTACTGAATTACAATCACACTCTCTCAGACTCAATAAAAAGAAAAAATACGACTTTAATTTACAAAATATTTTGAGCTGAACTTGATTTGAAGTCTTCAACAATCTGGAGTATGATTTTCTTGAAATATTAGTACATACAAGAGAAAAAATAATTCTTCCAAAAAAATGTGTTAGGAGAATATAATAATCAAAACAATAATATTTGGTATCATTAAAACATATAAGTTGCAAGAATGTAAAACATGCAAAGCTAAGTAGCAACTCTCTTCAACACATTTTAGTCTTCAAAATAATATTAAAAAGCTTAGTTAGCCAAAAAATTCCTTCATCTCCTAAGCATTTATACACCTCATTTTCTTTAAGGCATCTCTAACTTCTATTTAACTAATACACCAATAAAAAAAAATCTTTATTTCATTTAGGGTACTAAAGGCACTAAAGTCAATTGCATTCTCACAATCTTCATTGAAAAGTTCAACAAAATATCTCATCCAACTTTGTTGAATATCCTCTTCTAATAAAAGCAATTTTTTATCTTCATCATAAATATACTTCACTTGAACTAAATCTTTAAGACTCCTATCTCTTTGTTTGGCTAACTTATACATATATTTAGTCATCCTTAGTATATAATCTATTATATGAATTATTAAAAGCTAAAATATTTGCATTGTATATTACTTTCATAGACTCCATACGGGCTTTTTATATATTTCTCAAATATTAAATTTTTACATCTAACCCCATTTTTATATCTAATCTTCTTATTTTTTATCTTTTTCTTGCACATTTTAATTCCACCACAAACTATTTTTACTATTACAAGCTCTTCCCTTTGATACTCGAAGCATATTTTTTACAACATTCTTAATATCACTAGCTATTTTTCCCACGTAATATTAGCTTCCTTATGCACAAACAAAATCTTAATATGTAGGTTATTAGGTATGATAGTAATGAAAATTATTAATATGAAAGCTTATAATTGATAAATCATGCAATTTAAGTATGAGTTTAATAAAAAAAAATATTTTAATAAGTATTTAGGTGTTGTTACTGTGATGCTTACGAATCATTTCAAATTTCATATTCATATTGCAAATGAAATTTTTTTAGGGCTTATTAATATAGTGTACTAGTCCATTGTTAGAAAATTAAGTTAGGTTGAAAAACTAAATAAATGACATAAGTTAGTTTATGTTATGTTAGCTTAGATTACTTTTTAATTAATATATTTAATTCATGTGTATGCATGTGATTGACTTTCAGTTTTAGTTTCACTATTTGGTGTTATTCCTTTGAATTTCAATTGTGTGTTGGATTTGAGTGCTATTTCTTGATGTAGGTAGCTTTTCTTTATAAAGGGGTGAATGAACTTTTTCTTGTTAAGTGCTATTTCATGATGTAGGTAGCTTTTCTTATTTAGGGGTGAATGAACTTTTTCTAGTTAGGGTACAATCGTTGATAATTGTGGTAGGATCTAAATTGTATCGATGTTTGCACACATAATATAATAGATATTAATTGTTGTTGTTACTATATAAACTTTATTAGTCGTTTTATGAACATATAGCTTTAAGGTAGAAATAGATAATCTTATAACTAGCATGCCTCATATATTTTTTGTTGCACATCTCCAATAGAGAATCATTGAGCTCACCTGATATTTATATGGCATGTTTCAGATGAATCATATTGTTGATCATTGATTGTATAAATAATCATAATGCAAGAATGCATCCGTAGACATGGTTCATAAATCATAATAGAGGTATGCATTACGCTAGTGAAAAACTAGCCCAAGTGCCAAGTAATGCAGTACGCTAATGAAAAACTAGCCCTAGTGCCCATTCAGTTTTCGGTGTCCAACCAAGAAGGCCAAACAATGTTTCTACAACACTATATTCTTGAGTTGAGAAACCATTATGCAGCAAAATTTTAGCATAAAAAAGGAAAGGACTCGTTTGCCATTCTGTGAAACTTCTGAAAGAAAAGGCCTGCAGATGATTTGGAATTGCTGAGAATTACCTACTAACTGTGTAATGAAGGGCATTCCAAAAGATACTGCTCATGTTTAGAGAATGTAAAACACAGAAATTACAAGAAGTGTTCCCTCTCGTTAAGCCAAAGTTATCTAAACAAATCAAGAACTAGTTAAGATTATGGACCTCCTAGATGTGTATACATATTTCATCAACCTGACACAATATTAGTCAAGCTGACAGGACAAGGACTGTTAGTCATGCATTTCTATATAGAAATTCCTATGGAATACATTCACTTATGACAGGCACCACGAAAATCACCCAGTTTTCTCAAAAAGTGCAATAAAAGGTTGTTTACAAGGTTAAGACATTAATGTCATAAATCATTACATGTCAGTAACAAACCTGTGGAGACAATAAATGACCCGAAACTGCCGCTAGCATACCAAGACCAATCTGAAACTCTGCAAGCTGAATGTAACCAAGGAATAAGATCAGCAAAGTTGAAGCTGAATTGAAACATTAAATTTCTAGATTTCTTGTACAAAATGAGGACAATTTATGCAATCATATTTTCTAACCATGACAAAAGTTAAAAAAGAAAGAAATATTGCTGGAAAATTCATTATCTGTAACATGAAATAGTTTCCAACGAGCTACTTATAACACAAGGTGTTGTTTGCTTGTTTTCCATTCTTTTTTTAGAGCAATATTAAAAAATAAAAAGTAGTACAATTAGGGAAATTAAATAGAATTATCCCCAAGTACAAAGGAAAATACAAAAAAGTAAACATATACAACATGAAGTTGTTGATCGCAATAAGAACTATGAGATCGATCCAACAAAATTCGGCGAAAATGAAAAGCCACAAATACGATATTATGCGAACATTGATCAAAATGAATCGTCACAAAATTAAAATACACAAATAGCACCCGTTTGTGAAATGGATTGTGTCGGTGTATACAAGACAACAAAAATAGCTTAAATAGACACTCATATTGCATGGGTTACTGCACGAGGGCAATTCAGGAAGACGCACGAGGCAATTATGCAACTTTGATATATTTAAGCAACGAAAGTTTATATATATATATATATATTATAACAGTAATAATTATTATTCTTACTATTTTTATTATTATCTTGTTCAGCACTGAACCTACAGATGACCCCCCTTCCATTTTTTTTTGTCCCTTCCCACTTCTAGCACACTCTCTCTCTCCTATTCATCTAGCACTCATGCCCACAAAACCTCATTCCAATCCCTCAAACTATCTCCTCATCCGCAACGGCTTAAATCCCTGAATCCCCAAAAAAGATATGCAAAGAAGTCGCGTATGGAGCTTGTTGGAGCAGGCTTTGGTAGGTCTTACAACAAAGAATCAGGGATGTTACGTGTGGAGCACGCTGAAGAAGGCCTCACCAGGACCCCTACGACTTGCACAAGCAAGGAAGCCATGGAGGGAGGATTGAACAACTGTTGCCGACCTTATTTGAGTCTTTCATTGTTCAAATACACCACTTATTGACCTCTATATGCGTTCCACAATCAAACAAGTACAACGAAAAGGATGACCAATCAACGTGACTTCATGCAAAACAAGCTTTGAGGCATTGCAATTGTGGTCAAAATCACTCAAAAAAATTGACCACTAATTAAACAAACTGCACCAATACTTGCAAGGTATCAAATTTACCAAAGAAAAATCACTCGTGTGCAACTCAATAGAACCAACACAAATATGATAGTGTACGAGGTGACATTAACCAAAATTGTCGATCTTCATCCTTTCACAAAACCGACTTTCTTCCTTCATTCAGGACATCGAATTTACCCAATAAGGACCTCTCACGATAAATTCGAGTGAATGCGGTCAAAAATGACGAACTACAGATACAACATAATGAGAATTAGCTCAAATATTGACCATTCATGAAATGGACTCTACCAACACATACAAAATGTTGAAATTATTCAAAATTGGCACCTTACATGGAGTATCACACGAAAGCAAAACATAAATTTGTCCGCATGTGAGGTGACTACATGTATATCAAGTGCATTAGGTACAAGGAATTGCGTGGATGTTCAATTCACATCTATTTTGTCACTTTGTATTTTATTTTATTTCATTAAAAAGATATATCATTTAGGGTGTTTATCGACATATTCTACTATATAGTTATGTCATTCGATTTAAAGAATGTTGAAGCTATATGCTTAAGGGCTATGATGCACATCTTTGATGACCTAATCCAACAAATGATTGAGTGTTATGTCAAGAGTAGAAATTAAAAAAATCACTTTGATGATCTTATGGTTGTATTTGAGATGATTAGAAAATTTGACCTCAAGTTAAACCCTCTCAAACGTAATTTTAATGTTTCCAAAAGAAAATTTTTTAGATACATTTTCTGCCACAAAGGAATTGAAATTGACCCCAACAAAATAAAGACAATAATCAAAATGTCACTCCTTAAAACCCTTTGCTAGCTCCACTCTTTGGAAAATGCAACTAACATCCATTTAGCATTTGATATCAAATTTGCCGAGCAGAAGTCAACTATTTGCTAAGTTAATGAAGAAGGACGTTCATTTCAAACGGAATGACGAATATCAAGAGACTTTTGATAGTGTCACGACCCGGCCTGGCTAGCCCGATAAAAACGGAGCGGGAACAGTCGGTCGGGCGGAAGAGCATAAATAAACATAAACAATTTCATTATCTTTTATAATAACATAAATTAAACATCATCCCACATTAAATGAAAAAGCCACTAAACAACATCAAATAAAAGAGAGTTTCATATTGTTCATCACACAAAACTACTAAAACTTTTAAATCCCAATTACATAAACTCCAAACTCAAACTTAAACTCACAAACTACACAGAAACAAACACAAAGACTCAAATTAAAATCATAAAAAGGAACATTTCTTCCTGAGGTCCCCTACGACGATACGTGTAAGGTCGTCGAGCAGCCATCACTTTAATATAATATTTATTTTCATCAAGAAATTTGAAACTATTGAATGCCTCATGTGATCTTCAATATTTTTTTCGGGTAAATAAAAACTTGCATTTCTTATTTCTTAAAGCATATACTTAATTTGAACAGTTTAAATAATATAACATGAATTAAGCAAAGATTGAAAAGCTAACAGGAATAAAAAAGAATTCAGGAACATAAATTTGTAATATTTTAAAAGTGTGAAAATATTTAATTAAAAATTTTCATAAATTCAATTAAAATGCAAATCACCTACCTTGCAAGCAATGAATAAATACCACAACGTTGTACGACGCCATCAACCACTTGCCTTCACCTTAATCCACATCTAAAAGACAGTTACAATTTAACTAAGTTTACCTCATGATTATATCCAATAATTAACATTACTTTCTATTTTCGGAATTATTTAAATCTAAATTTTAGAAATTCCTAAATCTTAAATTTTGCTCAAATCTTTATTCTAGAATTATTCCTAAATAAAATTTAATAATTACCTAATTAATTTTCGGATTAAATAATTTAGGAAATTATCGAAAAGCAAATTTTTATCAAAAATCCAATTTCATGCTTTCAAAACATTTCTAATGTCTTTGGAAATAACTTTTCTAAAAACATTTTGTAGAAATTAGGTTTTTAACAAAAAGCCCTAATTTTTATTTCTCAAAAAATTCCTCTAATCTCTTTGTTTTCATTTCTAAAACATTCGTCTAATCCTTCCTTAAAGTTTTCGTAAAGAAATTATGAAAGAAAACCAAAATCTTACAAAACCCTAATATTTTCTTTTCCAAAAATCTAGAGATCGAGAGGGATTCATTTCAAACTAAACATACCTGAAGACTCCTTTCGTCGTCCTCTTCGATTTGGACTATTTTTCTCGCTGGAATATCGTCGCCGGAACGCACGTCGCCCCTTGCCTGACCACCGGACCGTCCGCTCCCTCTCTCTCGTTTTCGGTAATTTCACGCGAATGGGGAGGGATGAGGGTTCGGTTGGCTCATAATAGGGAGAAGAGGAGTTTTGCAAATGTCCATTATGCCCTTAAGTAATTTTGGTTTAAGAAAATCCTAGGGGCAAAGTTGGCATTTAAAGACTTGGATTAATTTTAATTCCTAATATAGGCAAAATTAGGTATATTTATATATACCAAAACGATAAGAATTTTGCGTAGGATTTTCTGAAATTATTTCCATTGAAATTCGTTAATATTGAAAATCTCACTTAAGTCTCTTCGTAGCGCTTTGAAAAGCGTGTGACGACCTATTAATGTTGATTTCGGGTTTTACAGATAGTATCAAGAAATATCTATTAAGTCTGCTCATTCTCACTATTCCAATTTCAAAAAAGCCTATCATCTTGTACATGATAGCTTTGTATAATCCCTCGGAGCATTATCAGCACATCATAGTGAAAACTGAAAGAAAAATGATCTCTATTACATCCGTCGAAGATTGGAAGCAAAAGCACAATATTCTTCGTAGGGGTGTCAATATTGGACATGACTCAAAAACCCGACCTAGACCTGAAAATTTCGAGTTCGAGTCAACCCGGTTAATTAACGGGTCGGGTTAGGGTTCGAATATTTCACCCATTTTGAGTTTCAGGTCGTGTTCGGGTCAACCCAACAACCCGATTTTGACCCGTTCTTAACCCGATTTATACATTAAAGATTAATATTATGGAGGTAGTTATAATACCCAAAGCATTCAAAATAAATATAAGTATAGATTTTTATAAATATTCATTTAATTTTCATTAAATTTAACTCTCAATCTTGAGCTTTGTGGCATATAGAATTATTTGTAGCTTAGTGCCTTGATTTTCTAAGTTAATTACTTGTATAATTATTTAAATTTTCTGTAAAAGCTTTAGATAACAATTAATGTATTAGTTAATTAGTAATTATTTCTATACATACATACATACATAAATACATATATATACATACATATATACAAACACATACATATATATATACATACATACATACATATATATACATACATATATACATCCTATTATTTTTGTAGCATTTCCACTAAACCATACATGCAATGGGCTCATCAGGATTAGACCTGTCAATTTCGGGTTACGGGTCGGGTTCGGGTCAACCCGAAATTGACCCGGTACTATTCGGGTTCGGGTCGACCCGACCAGTTTTTTCAAACGGGTCGATTTTATGGACCCGAACCCGACCCGCTTCGGGTTCGGGTCAACCCGACCCGACCCGCGTAAGCCTGACGCCGGACACGGAACAGCCGCGCGGACGCCGGAAGCTGGACTGTCGCGGACGCGAAACTGTCGCTACTCGCTGACTCGCTGTGTCGCAGAACGCCAGAACCGCTGGACGCGCTGGCCTGGGCAGGCCGCAGGCGGCTCGACGCGACGACGCCTCGACCGCTCGAGGCAGTCGCGAGTCGCGACTTGGGCAGGCCGCACTCCGCAGGCGGGCTCGACGCCTCCACCGCTCGATCGCTCGAGACAGCGCCGCAGGCCGAAGCGGACGCGGGCAGCGGACGCGGGCAGCTGGCAAGGCGCCAAGGCGGGCTAGGGCAGCGGGCAGCGGGCAAGGCGGGCAAGGCAGCGGGCAAGGCGGGCTAGAGCAGCGGGAATCAAA
>NW_021319127.1:887709-905221 GCF_001605985.2 Dendrobium catenatum
GTATTTTTGAAACTCCGCCCATATCGACAGAAAACGATCGCCAATCGGAGGAATGAGAAGCTTGCTCCAAGGTACTTCGGTCCTTATGAAGTACTGGAGAAAATTGGAGCTGTGGCATATCGTCTGAAGTTACCACCAACAGCGACGATCCATCCAGTTTTCCATGTATCCCAGCTAAGGAGAGCCATTGGAAATTATGCTACCAGTTCTGAGTTACCAGGAACATTAACAGAGGAGATGGAAATGATATTGGAACCTTTGGAGCTCATGGAGGTTCGCCAAAAAGCAGATGGAACCACAGAAGTCCTGATCAAATGGAAGAATCTCCCTGACTACGAGGCCACGTGGGAGCCATATGAGCGGATGAAGCAACAGTTTCCTGACTTCCACCTTGAGGAAAAGGTGGTTCTTTGGGAGGGCGGTAATGTTAGACCGGTCCAGCCGGCCCAATCCAGTGGGCCGGTTCGCTTTTACAGAAGAAGGGGGCGGGCGGAACAGCAGGCGGAAGCCACATGAAGGCTAGAGGTGGGGTCCACTTGAAATTCAAGTTGTTTCTTGGAGCCAAAATGAGGGGAAGTGAGGGCAATTAGGTCCTTTTGTATCTATTTTGAATTGTATGCATTAAGTAGGGAGTAATGGGGCGGTTTAGGGTTATGTGTTTTTGTCTTGAAGTTTCTCTTGTTCTTCTTGTTGATTTGGGCTCTAGATCGTATTCTAGAGATTGGGAGAGTGCGATCCTCCTCTCGAATAGAGGATCCTTGTATCTTTGCTATTTTCCTTGCATCTATTAGTAAAATACAAGTCTTTTATCCGTTGTTCCTGCAGTTTTTCTCTGTTTTCCCTCAGTTTTGGGCTGTTTTCCTGCTGTGGACAGCAGTTGTTCTTGAGATTTGTTGCCAAAGTGATTAGGAAATATTATAAATCAAGTATTTCCTATCAGAGAGATGAAAAAAAATTTGGAGGAAAGGGCATAGGAGGCGTAGGAAAATGAGGGGTGATAATTTAGAGTGAGAAAATCCCTCTCGAATTTTGGAGAGAGAAAGAGAGGGAACTCTCTTTCTAGAGAGAGAAAGAAAGGGAAAGAGAGGAAAAAGGTAAGGGAAAAGGGTTTATGATGTGTAGGAGGACAGTGGTGGGGTTTAGAGAGAAAATCCTTTTCTCTCTCCTATTTTAAAAAGAGAAAGAGGGAGGAATTTTTTCTCTCACTAGGAAGAGAGATGAGGTGAAATGGTGGTGAGGGAAGATACTTATAGTGGAGAGAACATTTATAAAGAAATTTCTTTTTCTTTCTAGAGAGAATTTTCTCACTTGGCTAGAAAGAGAAAGTTGAGGATGTTGGGGCTTTTTTATTGTGACGGTGTAGGTGTGTAGGAGTGTTTTTTGTGCAGAGAGGTTAGTGATTTGGTGAGTGGATGTGGAAAAATAAAAAAAAATTAGGGTTAGGATTTTTGTAGGTTTGGAGAGAAAAATGTAGGAAGAAGATGAAGATGAAGATGAAGGAGAGGAAGGAGAGAGGAGAGGAGAAAATGGAAGGAAATGAGGGAGGAAATGGAAGGAGGAATGAAAAAGAAAAATGGAGAAGAAGAAGAGGGAAGGAAGAAGAAGAAGAAGAAAAAAGGAAGAAGAATGGAGGAGAAGAAGAAGGAGAAGGAGAAGAAATTTACCTTGGAGAAGCTTGGAGGGAGGAGGCCAGCGGTTGGTTCGCAAGAGAGGCGAATAGGGAGAGGGGGGCGGCTCCTTGCGTGAGTTGGATCGTGAGAATGAGAGAGAGGTCGAGATGAGGGGTTTAAGTGAGAGTTAAGTGAGGGTATTTTGGGTATTTTTTGAGTTTTTATTTAAAAAAAGTTATTTTTTTTTAAATTTAAAAATATCTGTTTCTCTCCCTCACTTTTTTTAATTATATTGCACAAAATAAAAATTTTGATCTAGCATCGAGTTTGTCACCGCGTCGCAGCTCGCACACGTCATCGTCTCGATTCGCACACCCAAAATTTAAATTTTCACCAACCGGCAACCCCCGTCAAAATTGGTGTAGATCTTAGCTGTTTTCGTTGCTCCGGATGCATCGGCACTGTCTGTTTCGCGAACGAAGGTCATCTCGATGATTTTGGGTTTTCGGTCGACACGTGTCAAGTGAGTTTTTTTTTTTACGATTTCGTGCTTTTTCGCTTCCGAACTCCACCTTTCGCGGTCGACTTGATCCCGACACTAGTATATAGGTCAACAACGGGTTAGGGTTGACCTGAATTATGCTGGGTCAGTTTCGGGTCCGACCTGTGACCTGAAATTGACACCCCTACTCAAAATTCTAGACAGATGACTCTCTGCCATCAACTTAACATAAACGATAAGGCTAGATCATCAGTGCACATCTTTCACCAAGCCTATCAAAGCAGAAAGCATGAGGTAGAAGGCATGCTCCACTCTTTACAAATCCAAAAAAAGAATTCCAGCATATTTCTTTGTTATGCTTGTTAAAATAAAGAGCATAGGGAAAAGTACATTCTTAACTCGTAACAAGTTGATGAAGACAATTTACATTAATTCTTTCACAAAATCCACTACACAAAGAATAAGGATAAAAGAACCCCTAATCTCAAAATTACCAAAATAAGACATTCACAGTCTGCCAAGTCATAACGCACGAGACAACGAGCATACACATTTTTCCGTAGCGAAGAGCTTACAAAAATTCTGCTAGAGAACTTCGCACTAAAGTGCTATGCAGTTAGCGCCAAATAGAAGCACTATAGCAACAAATTACCCAGCGCCATGGCGATATTCAATTGGACTGGTGAACCGAATAGACTATTGTTGAACTGATGTGCATGTTCAACAGCGCCACCAATTTAACATCACAACACTAGTTTAGTTAATTTGTAAAATTATAAATAGTAGCCTTAAACTTCTTGTACATATTTGACACATTGTGGAGTCGCATTATGTGAGTGTGTGAGTGTGTGGGATATCTTAGGGAGTGTGTAGCTTGTCTTCTTGTGTAAGGAATCTCATATTAGAGTAGAGTAAAGTGAAGAAGTGTTAAGGGATTGTAATTCAAATATTGGGTCATTTCTAAATTTTATTTTACTTGGTTTTACTTTATTTATCTTGTTGTCTTATATTTTTCAGTTTATAACTTGTTTAACATTTAGTGAAATAAAATTTATGATTAATTTGTTATGTGTAACATCGTCTCCATATGCAATTAAACAAATTTTGTGAATCTATGATGATAATGAAAGGTATGTATTGCTGAAAGCAGGTTTTATTTTTAATATATCCATGTTATTTTTATCTTTTCTGTTCATCAATTGATTTATGTATTAGGACTTACATAAATTAAAAAAGATAGTGTAATCTATAGCCTCGATGGAGAAATAAAATAACAAATAGAGAACTTATAATGTAATCTAGCCAAGCATAGACATATGTTGCTTAGGGTTATGGGATCTTATAAAGATAGAAGAATTGAAGTTGAGTAAAATCCTAACTAAGACTCCAACGAGCATGAAAGAGTGAGGAGCACTATTGATCTGATCCACAACAATAATAGGTAATAAACCTCTGTAAAGCAATCATGTTTTTCTAAAAAAAAACATAAATTTAGATTTTCTAAAATTAGTAAATTTTCTTCTTGCAATTTGAAGCTCGTTGCTGTTAACTTGCAACCCCTTTTTAAATCATTAGCACAATAGGTGGTAATAAAGTGAATGTTGGAAATTTCTAGTTTGTCCTCGTGGGACCGACACTCCTTTCATCATTATATTATTTAATACGACACATGCACTTGCACTAAAATAGGACTTATAGAAAAAATAAATAAACTTCATTTAGAAATTGAGCAGCATGCAAGCAAAAAGAAGTAGCTGAAAATAGTCAATGTTTAGCCTGTATATCAGCCAACTACGAGTTTTGCATCGGGGAGACATAATGCTAAAGTTTCCTCATCTCAAGGAAAGATGTCCTGAAGACAGAGAAGAAGTAACAATGAACTTAGAGCCCACCAATTGCTACCAAAAAACAATTGCACAACATCCCTAAAGCTAAGCGAGTATTCCCACCGACAATAAATTTACGAATTTGATATGGCTGAAAAAATAGCTCTAATAACAACCTGAAACAAACAATCCTTGTGGGCTAAACATAGCTAGGCCCCGACTCCTCAAAAGAAGAAACCTGAGACTCCCTCTATCAGAGTGCAGAAAGTCCTCAAAGTTGCTAAGGAGAAGTATCTAATGAAGAAGAAATATATATGTTCACTTATAATTAAGGCTTATAAAACTCTACAAAAAAAACTTTTCACTTGTAGCGGCAACTCAAGATCAACCTAAGAAAACTCTA
The DNA here is from genome assembly GCF_001605985.2 of Dendrobium catenatum. Taxonomy (NCBI): domain Eukaryota; kingdom Viridiplantae; phylum Streptophyta; class Magnoliopsida; order Asparagales; family Orchidaceae; genus Dendrobium; species Dendrobium catenatum. Next base: position 892,051 of record NW_021319127.1, read on the forward strand.
CAAGATGCATATCCAAGGCATGACAATTAAACCTCATGTCCAATTAAAAATCTGCCAACAAAAAGTCTTGACGAAAAGAAAAATAAATCGAGAGGCTAAAACCTTAAGAAGAAGAGTTCACCAAGATGAAAGGTGTGACATATGATCTGTACTCTCACAGATCCATCATTGATAAAGTATGACAAAAAATTATCCAACCCCCAAATCTTTCAAAAGCACGAGCTTATACTGATCTCACCTTGATAACACTTGTGATGATATAATGAGGAAATCATTCTTCTTAATTGAGCCTCGAACCAACAATAATATTGAATATGAGGCTTTTGTAGTAGATCTTGAAACTTCCATTTTGATATAATACCAAAAAAATCAAAATTTTAATCATTTTGGCTTATATATGAATCTAGTATTCTACAAAATAAACAAGTACGAATTGGCCTATCACCATAACAAGCTCTCAAGCCCATGAAACAAATTCAGAATGTCACACTAACTTGAGTTTATCGAGCTCAAAATAGCAAAACCGATTCCTTAACCAAATTGACCAAAAAAATAGCAAATATAAATGATGAGCCTATGCTAATTGGAGTCAACACTCATAGAGTGCTACAGTCAGAAATTCTACAACCACCATGGGTACAACGGACATCAAGTTCAAGTCAACAAGATGCAAGTTTGGGTGTTCCTCACTCTTTACTACAAATTGTCTCTCATGATCAACAAGAAGAGCCATGAACTATGCAAGAAGGACATACTCCTGGTAAAAATCCAAACTATAACAAGAAGCCTCCATGGTAGAAGAACAAGACAATTAAGGGCAACATTTGTTGATTACTTTAAAGAAAGCAAAACACCAACAGCAAAATTATTATTTGTGAAGATTGGAAAGTAAGTTATGTGATATGCTTTTCTCAACGATACCTTGTATCATATAGATCATTCGATTAAATGTGGCTAAGCTATCAAGTGGCCACAAAAATTGATAAGTTTGTATCCAAAGTTTAAAAATGAATTTGTGGTAAGTCAAGTCATAAAATGGCTATTAAAATCAAAATAATGGGCTATTATTGATCTTCGATGGTGAAAAATTGCAGCAATCATGCCAAAAGATGTCACGAATATCAAATTCATAATGACACCATGTTTAACCATCAAATTTGTTGCACCCACTGCTTCATAGCAACAACTGGCTTTTTTTTTTTCAAATGAGTTGATACAACTCTATTTAAGTTATAGCCAAGTATTTAAATTAAAAATTACAATAGTAGGCCAAATCTCAGAGCAGAAATTTAGAGAAGTTACTTACCAGGTCAAATCTCTGAGGTATGTAAAATTTATTGAATTGTTGAATAAAATTTATATATTCTCTCATTATTTTGCAAGTTGTTAGAAGCAGATTATTTAAGTGCATGACAAGCATGAGGGCAATTTCCAAGAGATAAACATCCTAATATCGTTGCAAGGCTCCAATCTCTAATATCTGATTTTTATTCTTATTATTTCTTCTAAATCATTTAGTGATTGATTTTTCCATGTAATTGAGAAATTTTCAAAATCATTACATTTAAATTTTTGTTTTATGGTGCGAATCTTAATCGCTACAGAATTTTATATTTGTTCTTAGATTTTTTATGAATTTTAAATTTCAACAATTAGTATATTATTAATTAGAACAAATGAAGTGTTCTTTCAAACTTTGCATAAGGGACTTAGTTTCGACTATATTAAGAGTTAGTAAATTATGAATTGTGGTATTTTATATGTTTATTTATGCACATCTCATCCTAAGTTAGTGAACCCTAGACTTTGAGGCATCCTACGTCGAATTGATACCAGTGCATGGTTCATATTAGAGTTTCCAGAAGAACACACCATCACAAGAATCAAAACTACATTCCAACATTCAATAAGAAGTTACCAACATTCAATAAGAAGTATAACCATTGGGAACTTTCAAAATTGATAGATGACTTGGAATATCTCTTTCAATGTTACCATATATTTGATTCTAAAAGATTTAAAGGAGCAAAATTAAAAGAAGTCATAGTCAATTGTGGCCTCCGAAAATTCGGCCCCGGCCTCCCCGCCGCGCGTTTTCTTCTTATTTGGCGAGGGGAGTTTTAACGGAATAAGTTTCGAGGTAAATTTTGGAAGGCAGATGGGTTTGTAGATAAGACACTACCCAGAGATTTCGCCCTCATTTTGCGAGGACTTTATGATCTGAGTTCTGGTTTCCTATAGGCGCAAGCCCCTATAGTTAATTACCTCTCCCGATCACGAGAGAGAACTTTCGATTAAGGCTAGTCGTCAATCAAATACGTATAGAATATGCGTTATCTGGCTATAGTAGCAGCAATGGATTTAGGTATTGGTAGAAATTGGATTTGAAAATTGGGTTTAAATTTGGGTATTTGGAAAGATTGGATATTTGGATACAGTTGATATTTAAAATAGAAATGGCACCATCTTGCACTTAAAGCGGATGGTGGGGGAATGGGTGATAGACCCGATCAAGATCTCATGGTTCCGTCGTCCCGGGCCATCGTGGTCCCTGGTCTACTTAGTCAGAGGAGGTAGTCGACCCAACCTGACAGAAGGATCCTTGTCGGCAGCCATGGGTTGCTTCGTCCAAGGGGACCTTGTAGACCGAGGTTGAATGTTTGTCTAAGGGGATAAATTTGAATCCACCTTAGCTAACAGAGGGCTTTGTGCCCTATCGATCATATCTTATTGATTCATATCTCAAGGATTTAACGCCATTAAGGAGCGTATTGGCTCTGGCCATAACCGCTATCTGTGGTGCCATTTGGCGGCAAAACCACTCGGTTCAGAGGGCCCCAGGTCATAACCGTTTACCTGCAGTGCCATTTGGCGGCGAAACTGCCGGTTAGAGGACACGTACCACATCCATACTGGCAAGAGATTGTTTGAGAATGGATCCTAGTGATATTTTCGACTAGGCATTTGGCTCTTTGTGAGCTAGAGTTTATTCGAATTTGTCCATCCCGACAGACTATTGCGGAGGGTGGATGGATTTTGCTTTAAGTTTTTTGATGGATTTATTTCAATTTTAAATATTTTTGGGATTTTTGGGATTTTCTGAGATTTTTGTGGAGTTTTTGGGTTTTGATAGGCATTTAGAACGGCATTGGAAATTATTTGGAATGGACCCCTCCGGTTGAGATTTTTGTTCAACGCGGCCATCATCGGGGTGTTCGGGGTCATTTCTCTTTTATTGATTGGACCTTGTCAACTCAGCCGAGCTATTGACTGAGGATCGGGTTTTGTAGGCTTCGTGCCTTTGTTAGTGAATTCATATTGTTGTAGGCCTTAAAGGCCTAATATGAATGTTTTAAAACAAATATATCGGTCGCTACAACTTTATATTTGCTTAATGGTTCGAACCCTGTCGACTTCTATTGACCCGTATAGAAGGATCGGTTTCGAACCTGAATTCACTTATCAACCCGCGCAGCATCCCTAGGTGTCACGTGTGTACCAATAACACGCTCGCCGGGGCCCATGCGGGTTCTTGATTACTTTTACCCCTTTTAATGTGCCTATGTGTATACAAACTATTGTGCACGTGCGGGGATATTCTTGGAATAGACACCTTCTGTCTGCTTGTACGGAGGTTGCAGATCCGGTGGCGTGGCGTAGCAGCTTCTGAATGGAGTTGTTCGCTGCTTCGTACAGGTAGACTGTCGTATACTACTCGTTGCCTTCTACAGGTGGATCGTGGTGTACCAACTAATCTCCTGCCTGGTTCTAAAAGCTCGTAGGAACTTATAGTCTTTATGCATTCTGCTATAATTTTGATCTTTATGATACATCCACTATTGCTGGAGGTAGATGTATTCATCCTTAGACTGAAGTTGACTACAGGATACTGCATTTACTGTAGTTTTTATGCATCTACCTATGGGTGGATGTTGTGGCACATACATTTGTCTTCGTAGAGAGATCGTATGTATTGCAGATCTTTCATTTAATCTTTGGTCATTGCTTGGATACTACCTCATTTGAATGATCTGAGGTATCTAAACTTTGTTATTCTTTATTTGTGTAACCTTTAAGAATTTGTTCCTCATTCGCCTTATATTTCTTGCTCATATGCTTACTTTCATTTGGATGATGTGGATAAATACCATGGGTCAATCATCATTTGATTTGTAATGTGAATGATAGCATCTACATTGTTATTGGTTGTCAATTAGTATTCCAACCAATATGATAACTTCTTGCTATTTAAATCTTGTAGATTGATAGCAAGCATATTGTTGTATCCTCCCAACTCATCTTTCTCTTTATGGATAAATCACATTCATTGTATCCTTTATGTGTCATGAATTTCTCATCTATTTGTTGACATTCATGCATATTTCGTTGAATGTATGTGGGTATATCATATCATTATCTTCATTACATATCAAATCTTTCTACTTGAAGATCATATCTGCTTATGTATCGCTCTTTAATATTCATTGGTACCCCTTCAATTTGGTCCCCATTTGTAAGAAGCTTGTTGTGCTTATTGTGTGATTATTCTTCTTGAAAGAGATAGATACATCCACTTGCCTGATTGGCCCATAAGTGAGTTGTTCCTTTTTCTTTGCATGATCGAGACATTTAATTGCTATAGGGATTAATTTTCTATGATCATGAGCTTTGGCTTTCAATGAACTCTTTCATTCTAGCCCAAGCACAAACTCCTTAAGGTTGAATCAAAGTTCTCTACATTCAGATTTAATTATTTGAGTCCACTTGCACTTGTTCAAATTCTTTAGAGCTCATGCTCCTTTTGAGTTTAATGCTTGTAGATTCAATGTCATATGAGTCCAATATCATGTTCTAACTCAAGTCCAATATAAGTTCAGTCTCATGTAATGTTCAAATCAAGTTTGAGTGATCAACTAGCAAGCTCAAGTCCTTGCTCAAAGTATTCAAATCAAATCCCTTGTAGTCTTTTAAGTTCAAATCATGCTTGAAACATGCTTAATTAGTGTCCGAATTAATCTCAAGTTAATGCTCAAATCAAGTCCATATGATTCAAGATTTTGTAATTGTTCAAGTAAAACTTGAATTTGCAAGTTATTGTCATCTAAGTTGTTTGAATTTTGTTCGGGTTTACCATTCACTTAGATTCAAATTAAGATCATTTTCAAGTTCCTTATGACCTTCTGCATTGTTCTTCCAAGTTCAAGAAAAGTCCTCGTGCCAAGTTCATTTTTTTTTGTTTAAGTCCTTGGATTTTCAATCCAAATTTCGGCAACCTCCCGGCGTCTCCCCCATTTAGGGGAAAAATCAAGAGGCAACCTTCCCCTCGATGCTACGTGAGCGCTTCAGGTAGGTGTCAAAAATAACACCGCGGTTGCGAATGATATTTTTTATCCCCGCCTGCTACGTGAGCATTTAAGGGTTTTTATGTTTGTTTATTATAGAAAGAAAACAGACATTAAAGAAAAACACATATTTCCCCCCTCTGCACCACATGGGCGTTCGGGGGTACTTATATGAAAATAAAATAAAATAAAAACACATTTTTTTATCCCCTTCGCCGCAAGCGTCGCACCGGTTTCCCGCCCTAAACGCTACTTGAGCGCGTCGGGGGTTTGCCGGCTCGTTGCAAGCTTTGAAGAGGGATTCTTAAATCGTCGCGAGCATCGCACCGGTTTCCCACCCTAAACGCCATGTGAGCGCCTCGGGGGTTTGCCGGGTCGTTGCAAGCATCGAGAAAAGAACCTTTTCATTTTTTTTTTGAAATCTCCTTTTTTTTATATAATAATAATAATAACATAATTATTATAATTATAATAACTATAATTATTAATAATTATGATAATATAATTATTATAATTAGTAGTTATTACAGTTATAACAATTATAACAATATCTCTCTCTCTCTCTCTCTCTCTCTCTCTCTCTCTCTCTCTCTGCGGGTAGAAGAAGTCGGGGCTGAGGAGGATCGGAGGTTGTGAGGGATTTGGCTTCGGGATCGTGTGGGAGAGGAAAGGGGTTTCGATCGGATGTGGGAAGGTCGGAGGGAAGCAGTGACGGGAGCAGAGAGTTCGAACGGGATGAGAGCAGGAGAGAGTCGCATGGAGGAGGCGAGCGTGGAAGAGGTCGTGAGCAAGAGCAGCCATCGCCTTGGCTTCGTTCGATATTTAAAGACCCGAAATAGGAGTGGGATCGAGGACTGGTCGCAGGATTTCCGCAGACATCCCGGAACGGCGCCGTGCTACAGCGATTTTGCGGGATTTACGGATTGAGACGCGCAGGATTTGCTGGATTCGACGGCTTCTCGATGGATACGAGGTTAGTCTGATTTTTTTTGTTTCCTTTGTGCTTTATACAGAGGTCAACATCAATCATTTTGGACAAGGATTTCAAGTAAAACTAAAACTACAAGGCAACTTTTAAATAAACAATTGACAAGTAATATATGCCATTTGGGGAGTAAAGGGCTCAACTATATGAATAATTTAAATATTGCAAGTAAGATAAATATGGCGTCAAAATAAAACTTATATATGACCAAGAACTAAAATTAAAAAACTTGAAAAAGAACTCAAAAAAATAAATCATCAAAGAGGTGGTGCGTAACCCTTTAATTTATTTAATGTTAAGTAACAGTGCTAACGGGTAATTGTCAAACAATACGAATGAAAGTGGTATTACGTGCTTCAACTATATTAACGCTAAGAATAACAATGATATAATGCGAAACAAGAATTGCTTGCAAGAAATTAATAACTTGTGAACTTTGCGTAGCTAAGTATAAACGAATGCATTTCAAGATAGATCATTAGAAAATTTCCACGGAAGAACTAAGTAATGTCAATTGATTACAATTAAAAGCAATAGGAGACTAACAAAATTACACCAACAAATAAATCTTAAAGCAAATGGCACTTAACAAAAATCCACGATTTAAGATCTAGATCATTCACCTCGGATTCCCTCACATACACTCTTGATATCACTCGATTTAGCGGAAGAGAATTGCACACAAGCTTAAGGATGCCACTAATAGACAAGTGATGCTGAGGGGACTAGTCGCCGGGGAAGGAGACGGAGATGGGGGAGCGGGTAGGTACCCGATGATTGTCCACTCTTCCATCGGTAGTTGCTCGTCGAGTACATCCACTAGATGGGGAAGAATATGGTTTAGGTTATCCTCAACGGTGTGGTCGAATCCGAATCCAACGTCGAAGAACGGAGATCGCATGACGTCGATATCCCCTTGATAGTCTAACACAAATCCGTGGTCACACTCTGGATCGGCCATACATGATCATGGGAGATCATTGCCGTGAGTAGTAACGTTGTGGTGGAGGAACCATCACTTGGAAGGAATCGGCCAACGAGAAAAGTAGGGAGGAGGGGTTCAAGTGGGAGGAGGTGGAGAAGGGGGCAGCTAGGGCTAGTAGGGGATTTTGTGAGATGTTTAGAAATCTGAAATTAGATTTCAAGTTAAGTGGAATTGAAGGGAATTAATTTGAAAATTCAAATTAATCCCATAAGGGGCCGGCGGTTATGAGGGAATTAGGGGTATTTAATTGGTGGTAATTAATGAGATAGGAGAGAGGGAAAGGGAGAGGGGTTAAGTGGCCGGCCTAATAGAGAGAGGAGGAGAGGGATTTGGTTTAATTGAGTGGGCCCCAAGGAGTTAATTAAGTAGTAATATCAAAATCTGAAATTTGAATCAGATATAAATCAATTAGAGAGGTTTCCTATCATAGATTTAGACAATAGGAAACTATTTGAATTCAAATTTTTAATTGAATTCACAATAAGAAACTTTCCAAATTGACCAAATTTATTTTAGGAAAGTGAGTAAACGAGTATTTGAAATTTAAATTTCAAATTTGGGGCTTGGGAGGTGGGCCGGCGGCTAGATGTGTGGAGAGGGGAGGATGTGGGAGGGAGGCTGGCGATCTGGTGGGTGATGGTCGACAGCTTGGGCGACCCAAGGAGGCCGGCGACAACGGTAGGGGCTCGGGTTAGGGAAAATTACAAAGAAAGGCTTTGGGGGGGATGAGGCCGGCGGGTGGGAAGTTTAGGGGAGGGAATTCGATGCAAGAAAAATAAAAGAAAAGAAAGCTTGAAGAACCGCGAATCTTGGAATCCACCAAGATTGATGGGTATTGCCTTTACCCTCCTTGGGTCTCTCCTCTCACAAACTCACTAAGAGATCACTCAAAGAAAACTGAAATTTCATTTCATCATTCATCAACTAGTACAATGCAAGAGGCCTCCTATAAATAGGCCAAAAATGAAACAAGACTAAAAAGACACAAATGCCCTTAGGGCTACAATAGTGACTCAGTATCCACAAGGGTAAACTAGAAAAATAAAATGCAAGAACAAATAAAATACAAAATAAATCAAAAATAAAGGCTCTGGATCGTAGCCGTCGATCTGCGTCTCCGACAACGGTACACGTGTTGAAATCTGCTGCATGTAACTTCTTGACGGCCCCTTGCGGGAACCGTTCCAGACGAATCTGAACCATCACAAAGTCTCCCACTTCAAATTCTTTAAATCGTTTCTTGAGGTCCGCATTGTGTTTATAGTTAGCATTGTTTTGTTCAATCTTTTTATTAATTTATTTGTGCAATTCTTGTAAATGCAATGCAAATGTAGATGCAGACTCAGATGTTCTAGACTTAGGATCCATGGGAATTAAATTTATAGGTTGCCTAGGTTGGTATCCATACACGCTTTCAGCCGGGCTCAGACCCGTGGTTCGGTTAACAAAATTGTTATAAGCAAACTCAGCAATGGGTAACTTAGAATCCTAATCTCTAAGGTTTTCACCAACCAAGGTTCTAAGGAGAATACCTAAGCTCTCCTATTTTCCACTCAATCTGGCCATCCATCTGGGGATCAAAAGCGGTGGAGAATTGAAGTTTAGTGTCCATTTTGAATCATAACGTCTTCCAAAAATAACTAGTGAATTTGACATCTCGTTCTGACATTATGGTCTTAGGTACTCCATGAAGTCTAACAATTTCATCAAAATACAACTTGGCAATCCTGGAAGCATCAAACGTTTTCGAGCAAGGGAGGAAGTGTGCCATCTTTGAGAACCTATCCACAACCACACATAGGAAGTCATGTTTTCTAACAGCCTTCGGTAGGCCTTGTACGAAGCCCATACTCACATCTTGTCAGGGACAGTTGGGTATAGGGAGAGGCATATAGAGGTCGATGTTTTGTTTTCTTTGTTTGGCCAACTGACAGGTGTGACACCGTTTCACTAGTCTGCTAACGTCCCGCTTAAGACTCGGCCAATAAAACCTATTTTCAATAGCAGCGACGGTCTTGGTTTGACTGAAGTGTCCAGCTAAACCACCAGCATGTAATTCCCAAACAAGAAACTCAAAGAGTGAAGTATTGGAGATACATAGTTTCTGGGCTTTAAATAAATATCCGTCTTCCACTAGGAAATCATCAATGATCCGATCTTTTCCAGAAATCAGAAGTACATAATTTCTCCAAAATCAAGACACTCCTTATAATCTTCTTTAATGCATTCAAAACCAACAACTTCAGTCCTCATCTCGTAAGTAACCATCATCCTACGGCTTAAAGCGTCAGCTGCCTTATTTTCAGATCATGTTTTATGTCTAATTGTGTAGGTATACTCTTGCAAGAACTCAACCCATCTTCCGCGTTTGGCATTAAGCTTCTTCTGAAAGTTAATATACCGTAATGCTTCATGATCCAAAAAGATAACAAATTCATGTGGAAGAAGATAATGTCTCCAATACCTAAGGGATTGAATGATCACGTAAAACTCCTTGTCGAAGGTCGAGTACCGTTGCCTGATATCATTCAACTTCTCACTAAAATAGGCAACAGAGTGTCCTTCTTGCGACAAAACTCCTATACCAATACCAGACATGTCGCGGGTCACTTCGAATACTTCAGAAAAAATAGGAAGACGCATCACTGGGACCTTGACCATTCTCTTTTTTATTTCTTCGAAAGCCTTGGTGGCAGCTGAAGTCCAATGGAATTCTCCCTTCTTTAGGCAGTCAGTTATGGGCGCCACTATCGTGCTAAAGTTTCTAATAAACCTCCGATAAAAGGTGGTCAATCCATGAAAGCTCCGAACATCTATGATATTTTTAGCTTCAGGCCACTCGTTAATCGCTCGAACTTTTTCGGGGTCAGCGGAGATTCCTTGAGAGGATATGATAAATCTGAGAAAAGTGACACGGTCTGTGAGAAACATACACTTCTTCGGGTTTGCACACAAATTCTTTCCTTAAAACCTCATAAACTTGCTTTAAGTGATTTAAATGAAGATTCACCGAGCTACTGTAGATTAGAATGTCATCAAAATAGACCACAACAAATTTTCCTAAGAACGGTCGCAAAACTTGAGTCATAACTCTCATAAACGTACTAGGAGCGTTACTAGGGTCAAACGGCATAACCATCATTCATACAACCTATCTTTAGTTTTAAATGCCATTTTCATTTCATCCCCGGGGCAGATTCTGATTTGATGATAACCGCTCTTAAGATCGATCTTAGAAAAGAGAGTTGCTACGGTCATCATGTCCAACATGTCATCCAAGCGTGGAATGGGGAAACGATACTTCATCGTAATCTTATTGATAGCGCGACTATCAGCACACATCATCCAGGAGCCATCCTTTTTGGGAGTTAGAAGTGCGGGGACGGCACATGGGCTTAAGCTTTCTTTGATAAATCCCCTTTGGAGCAGATCGTCAACTTGCTCTTTCAACTTGGCGTGCTCCCCGAGGTTCATGCAGTAGTGACGGAGGTTGGGCAGTGAAGCTCCAGATACAAGGTTTATGGAGTGTTGAATGTCTCGCATAGGGGGTAACTGATTTGGGAGATCCTCAGGGAAAACATCGGCCAAGGTTTCAAGGAGTGGTTGGACTTCTTCCGGGATTGGTTCTCCTAGCCCTTCGTTAGTTTCACGGGCCACGAGGGCGTACATGGGAGCTCCTTGGTTAAACTCACTTTCCACTTCCTTCACGGTCAAAAGATGTAGTCCCTTGTTTGGCTTGACAGGGGTGGGTTTGACTTCCGTCTTATGGGGTTTTGGTTGTGAAGGTATAAGCTTGATCTTTTTACCATTATGCTCAAACACGCAGGTGTTTGTTCTCCCATAAATATGGACATCATTGTCAAATAACCACGGGCGATTGAGGATAATCTGACCCACATCCATAGTCAACACATCGCACCAAATCTTCTCTTAGTATCCAACAAACTCTATGGGAATAAGACTTCTATCCTTAATTTCTATGGTAGTCGAGTTAATCCAAGCGACCTTATACAAGTTTGGGTGTGGTGTCACTTTTATGTTAAATTTGGATATCATGGCTGAGGAGAAGACGTTAATACAACTTCCACTGTCGATGATGACTTTGCAGTTCTTGTCTCCTATCTTAGTAGAAGTGTGGAAGATTGAAGTCCTTCGCCAATCATCGTTGGGTTTGGAATGGGACAACGCGCATCTAACGACCTGCAAATCGATAGGGTCTTCTTCGTAGAAGTCTTCTTCATCATCAACATGATGGGTTAAGTCAGTTTCAGGTTCTTCCTCATCTTCTTCAACCTCTTCGATTATGGTGATCTTGTACGGGCTAGAACACTTCGAAGCAATGTGTCCATAACTGTGGCACCTATAGCACTGGGTTCCAGAGGTTGCTTTAGGAGTGTCATGTTCAAGGGTTTTACCTTTAGAGACGGGACGAAGTTGGGGTTGGCCAGAGGTAGGTCGACTAGTTGCAGGTCTAGTGGGTTTGTTGTAAGGTTGACTAGAGGAGGGTTTGAAAGGGTTAGGCCGAGTATCTTGGTTCCTAGAAAGGGCGTGGCTCCTAGATTCTTATAAATCTAACACAAGACTACAAGCGGCTTCCAAAGTGTTCACTCCTCTGGCAAAAAGCTCATTCTGCACTTTTAATCCGGCTCTAAACATCAAAAGAAGTTGGGCAGGAGTCATGGTCTCTTCTCCACTACAACGGATCATGAAATCATCAAAGGCCGAAATGTAATCCTTGACGGGTCGGCTTCCCTGGGTCAATTTATTCCAACGATTCAGGAGTCTAGGATAGTAGGACAGGAAGAAATTTTCGTTTTAACTCTTGTTTCATCGTCCCCAAGTCAGAAATAGGGTATTCTCCACGGGTTTCTCGCGTATATGCTCAATGTTCGTCCAGTACTGGTTAGCTCTACCAGTTAGCTTCATCTCAGCAAACCTAACTTTTCGTTCCTCAGAGATATTATACCACCTACAATAGTTGTCCATTCCTTTGAGCCAATGCTTCTTTTCTTTGGGAATGCTTAGCGATTTAGGAAGAGCCGACGTTGCTTTCTTTCTCCCTACACACTTCTTATCACCTTCTTGCTTGGGTTTCTTTGCAGCCTTAGAATTTGATGCTCTACCCTCAAGAGAACTTGATGACTTTTGCTTCTTTGGCATGAAGTACTTAGCATCTTCATAAACTGTTACTTCATGTACTGCAAAGGGCTGAATATCGCCAGAGATCCTGAATTCTTCTCCTTCTCTGAGATATTTCATACACTGGTGTAATGTTGAAGGGACAACGCCATATTCGTGCAACCAGGGGCGACCTAGTAGCGCCTTAAATGAGGTGTCCGCATCAATCACATGAAATTTGGCTTCCGTGTGAAGTTTCCCAAATACAAGAGGGAGCATGAATGATCCAAGGGTTTTCTGCCCTTTCTCATTGAAACCATGCACCATCAACTTGTCTTGCCCAAGATGTTCCACATCAAGGCAGAGGGATCTCAGTGCCTTAAGGCTCATAAGATTTACGGAAGATCCGGGATCAATCAAAATTCGACTGATCATCATACCGTCGCTCTCTGCCGTAACATACAGAGGGCGGTTGTGGTCTGCTGTTCCAAGCAGCATATCATCCTCAGCAAAGGTGATGAGGGGCTCATTTCGAGCTTGCAAAACCTCAGTCAAGTTACGTTCAGCAAAATATGCCTCATATCTTTCAGGGTCCTTGAGAGCTTGGATCAAAGTCTCTCGAAGGTCTTTAGACATCAAGAGGGCATCATATATGCTGAGTTGCGCTGGGATCTTTCTCAAGTGGGATAAGATATTGTAATCTATCCCCTTGGATAAAGTATTATTTTTCTTGGGATCTTC
>NW_021319127.1:912501-922037 GCF_001605985.2 Dendrobium catenatum
CCCACCACGCTACAAGAGCGTGTATAGGGCTTACCCGCCTCGTCGCACATGTCGCACCGGATTCTCCCCCACCGTGCTACAAGAGCGCGTATAGGAGATCCACCGGCGCGTCAAGCGCGTCGAGGACGGGGTTTAAGTTAGAAATTTATACTTTGAAGTCAGGCAGGGGTCGTCGTCGGTGACTATCGGCGGTGTCGGCTCGAGGATCGAGGCAAAAAGGGGCAGGCATTTTTTTATTTTATTTTATTTCAATTAAAATATTAATTATAATTAATTATTAACTATAATTATTTTTAATTAATTATGTTTATGATTAATTAAAGTAATTAATTATTTATATAATTAATTAAAATAACTAATCATATTTATCTTTAATTAACTAGAATTAATTAATATTAATTAAATTTAATTAATTAATAAAAATTAATTGTAATTAATTAAAAAATTTTATAATTAATTAAAATTAATTTAATTAAATCATTATAATTAATTAACATTAATTATAATTATTTAATTAAAACTAATTTTAATTAATTATACTAATTATAATTAATTAACATAATTAAAATTAACATTAATTAAAAATTAATTTTAATTAAAATAAAGACGGGATTTGGCCGAGAAGTGCACGAAAGGGATGAAGTTACCTTCACTGCCCGTGAGCTCCCGTCGTTGATCCCGATCAAAATGTTGTAGCTTCCGGTCCTACAGGATGGGAATGTCGTTGAAGGAGCGGTCGAACAGTCACGGAGGAGCTGAAGAAGAGGCGCCGAAGGGAGAAAGTTATCTTCATGGCGAGCTCCCGTGGTTAGCTCCGATCAAAATGTCGTAACTTCCGATCTGACTGGAAGGGAAGGTCGTCGATGGGAGCGAAGTCGGGCGGCCAAGGAGTCGGAGAAGCTGCTCGAAAGGGAGAAAGTTATCTCTGCAGCCAGCGAGCTCCTCTGCTTGCTTCCGATCAAAATGTAGTAACTTCCGATCGGTCAGAAAGGAAGCTCGTCGAAGGAGCGAACTCGCACGGCCACGAAGGACTGGAGAAGCACGAGTGAGGAAAGGGGTTACTCCACAGCCGCGAGATCCTGTTGTTGCTTCCGATCGAGATGCGTGGCTTACGATCCGGCTCAAAAGGAAAGTCTTCGAAGGAGCAAAGTCGAACGTCCGGGAAGGAGCCTAACAATGAGAAAGTTACCTTCTCAGCGATCGAGCTCCGATCGTTGCTTCCTATCAAATGTCGTAGCTTCCGATCTCACTGAGAGGGGAGGTCGTCGAGAGAAGCCGAGCAGATCTCACGAGGGAACTGCGAGAGGGAGAGAGGGATCGTGGGAGCCGGAGTCGAAATGAGGTACCGCTCATATCCCTTTATCAACGCGATTTGGACGAAGATCGTGCATAGACACGACGTCGGTATGGAGAGATCGTGCGAAGAGCGTCGTTGGATGTCCGAACAGGTACGCGAAATTTTTTTTTTTTTTCTGTAGACCGTCGTATACAGGTCAACACTCCTAAAGTCTCTAAATGATGCATGAATGATTAGGACAGCAAGGTACAGCAAGGGTCCAAGTTGTCTAAGCGTTTTGGGAGGGTCCTAGTGTGTGGACAGCACTTAAACACAGCCTAGACTCACCTAAATGCCACTAATTGGTGCAGGAAAAACTTGGACAGCAACCTATAAGGTTTGTTTAAGCAACCTAAGCAATTAAGGATGCTGTTGTGACAAGGAAAGCACTTAAACAATGAAATAGAGTTGCTTAAAATGATGAAAATGGTGCAGAAATTTATTGTACAGCAGAGAAAACAGAGAACTGAAAAACAACTAAGCAATGATATGATAAGTGATGTCGGAAAGGTTAACTAGACTCCTAAGAACTTCTAGCACATGCAAGACATGCTTACCATGCTATGATACCAAATATGATGTAATACGAAACAAGAATTGCTTGTAAGAAATTAATAACTTGTGAACTTTGCGTAGCTAAGTATAAACGAATGTGTTTCAAGATAAATCGTTAGAAAATTTTCACGAAAGAACTAAGTAATGTCAATTGATTACAATTAAAAGCAATAAGAGATTAACAAAATTACACAAACAAATAAATCTTAAAGCAAATGGCACTTAACAAAAATCCACGGTTTAAGATCTAAATCATTCACCTCGAAGTCCCTCACATACACTCTTGATATCACTCGGCTTAGCGGAAGAGGATTGCACACAAGCTTAAGGATGCCACTAATAGACAAATGATGTCGAGGGGACTAGTTGCCGGGGAAGGAGCCAGAGATGGGGGAGAGGGTGGGCGCCCGGTGATTATCCACTCTTCCGTAGGTAGTTGCTCTTCGAGGACGTCCACTAGATGGGGAAGAATACGGTTTAGGTAATCCTCGACGGTGTGGTCGAATCCGAATCCAACGTCGAAGAACGAAGATCGGATGACGTCGATATCCCCTTGATAGTCGAACACAAATATGTGGTCATGCTCTGGATCGGCCATACATGATCATGGGAGATCCTTGTCATGTGTATAACGTTGTGGTGGAGGAACCGACACTTGGGGGGGAATCGACCAAGGAGAAAAGGAGGGAGGAGAGGTTCGGGTGGGAGGAGGTGAAGGGGGCGGCTAGGGCTAGTTGGGGATTTGGTGAGATGTTTAGAAATCTGAAATTAGATTTCAAGTTAAGTTGAATTGGAGGGAATTAATTTGAAAATTCAAATTAATGCTATAAAGGGGCCGGCGGTTATGAGGGGATTAGGGGGATTTAATTGGTGGTAATTAATGAGATAGGAGAGAGAGGGAGAGGGGTTAGGTGGCCGGCCTAATAGAGAGAGGGGGAGAGGGATTTGGTTTAATTGAGTGGGCCCCAAGGAGTTAATTAAGGAGTAATATCAAAATCTGAAATTTAAATCAGATTTAAATCAATTAGAGAGGTTTCCTATCATAGATTTAGACAATAAGAAACTATTTGAATTCAAATTTTTAAATGAATTCACAATAAGAAACTTTCCAAATTGACCAAATTTATTTTAGGAAAGTGAGTAAATGAGTATTTGAAATTTGAATTTCAAATTTGGGGCTTGGGAGGTGGGCCGGCGGCTAGATGTGTGGAGAGGGAAGGATGTGGGAGGGAGGCAGGCGATCAGGTGGGTGATGGTCGGCGGCTTGGGAGGCCCAAGGAGGCCGGCGGCAAGGGGAGGGGCTCGGGTTAGGGAAAATTACAAAGAAAAGCTTTGGGGGGATAAGGCCGGCGGACGGGAAGTTTAGGGGAGGGAATTTGATGCAAGAAAATTAAAAGAAAAGAAAGATTGAAGAACCGCAAATCTTGGAATCCATCAAGATTGACGTGTATTGCCTTTACCCTCCTTGGGTCTCTCCTCTCACGAACTCACTAAGAGATCACTCAAAGAAAACTGAAATTTCATTTCATCATTCATCAACTAGTACAATGCAAGAGGCCTCCTATAAATAGGCCAAAAATGAAACAAGACTAGAAAGACACAAATGCCCTTAGGGCTACAATAGCGACTCAGCACCCACAGGAGTAAACTAGGAAAATAAAATGCGAGAACAAATAAAATACAAAATAAATCAAATATAAAGGCTCTGGATCGTAGCCGTCGTTCTGCATCTCTGACGACGGTACACGTGTTGAAATCTGATGTCCTCATCAAACAAGCTTTCTATAATCTTATAAAACCATATTTTTCTGACTAAACCATAAGGCTTAATATTGTAACTACTAAAGCTACATAAACAGTAAAGAAAATACGTAATCAATAATAGCACAACTGCAGATTATCTTAGATGGTGCTACCAGTTAAGAAATACCCTCTTGGCCATGCAACTGCCAAATACATGAAATAAAGATGACTGAAAAGTACATACAGGCATTATCTGCACAGCTCTTAGGCAACTTTCATAGGCTTCACTCAGGGAGTAGTTCCTTCAAAGAAAAATGTATTAGAAAAAGGGGGGCTCCTAGTATATGTCCACCAGATCAAGTGTTCAATAGCAGAAAGAAAATTACCGGTCATGAGAAGCTACTGACATGCCAGCCCATGGTAATGCTAAAGAGGGATCTAAACTTCTAGCACGATCAAATGATTGAGTAGCCAAATGATTTTCACCTAGTTTCATGTAAAGCTGCAAAACAGAACAACAGAGATATTAGATCCCTTCTTATAAAAATAAGATCTACCACGATTACCTTCCCAAGGTATGCCCATGATACAGCCAAAGAATTATCCAGCTGAAGTCCCCTGATAAGAGCATGCTGCTTCAATGCATAATCATTGGTTACACAGGCCAGTATAACCCAAAAATCACAATTAACTCCCTCAAACATTAAGCTCCCCAAAGACATCCTCTCTGATAGTTGCCTGGTGAATATAGCATGAAAAGTTAACATGTTACCAGAAATATGAAAAGAACACTGAGGTTATTCAACATAAGGAGCAGTACCGAGTATCATGATCTGTTTTTTCTCTCTCTAGCAGAGAATAAATGAGATCAATTGTGATTGCAATATCAGCATAGATATTGGACTGCCATGGGGTCAGGTGTAAAGCTCGTTGATACAATAGCCTTGCATTTTTAGCTGCTGAAAGGCAACTATTTTTCCAATCAATGATGGATGCTTTGAAAGCTCCCTCATCAATGTGGGTACTAGTAATCTTGTTCTCCCATGGTAAGCATTTTGCATATGCAATCTGTTAATAAAGGGCAAATCCTGTTGATAACTGCAGTCCTAACATTTCAAAACTACAAACAGCACTTCCATATGCAAAAATTTGTATTTGTATAACAAAAAAAATTACAAGGACGGAAAATGATATGTTAATTAAGATTAGCTTGGAAAGCTGGAATTCTTCCATACTTTATAACCAAATAGATAAAAAAGCATAGAAATGAATGAGATATTCCATCAATGCGATATCCAAAAAGGATTAATTTAAGCCTTAATCCTGCAGTGCAGAGAGGCCAGTTCATGATAAGAATATGCAAACTTCAAATTAATGGAGACAACCAAATAATTGCCCCAAACATGCCCTACAACAACAACAACAACAACAACATCAAGCCTTTATCCCATTACGTGGGGTCGGCTACATGAATCATTTTCCTCCATTGTGTCCTATTAAAAGTCAAATTCTCATTTAAATCTAATAAAGAAATGTCATTCCTAATATTTTCTAACCAAGTTTTTTTAGGTCTGCCTCTACCTTTCTTAACATAAGTCAAATCTAAGACCTCTACTCTCCTAACCGGATCATCAGAAGGCCACCGTTTTATGTGAACAAACCACTGGAGCTACGCCAACCTTTTCACGTATAAGCTCATTTCGTATCCTATCTCTAAGAGTAAAGCCACTCATCCACCTGAGCATCCTCATCTCTACCACACTTAACTTAGTATTATGCTTCTCTTTGAATGGCCAACATTCGCCACCAAAAAGCATTGCAAGCCTCACCACCATCTTATAGAATTTTCCCTTCAATTTGAGGGGTACTTTTCTATCACACAACAAGCCCGATGCATTCCTCCACTTCAACCATCCAACTTGAATTCTGCTGATAATATCCCCATCTATTTCATCATCACTCTGAACAATAGATCCAAGATATCTAAAACGTATACTCTTATTAATGACTAGATTTCCCAAAGTCATAATCCCCGCATTAGGTTATTACTACTAAAATTACACTCCATATATTCTGTTTTTAGGAGGAGTGCTAATTGGGTCTCTCAAGTGAAGAATTCTGCTAGCTTGCTCACCGAAGATCCTAGGGAAGTGCAAGAAGTTTTTTTCAGATTCTTTCAAGATAAATGGAGGGATAGATATTGCAGTTTGGAGAACTGGCCGGATCCTTTGATGGTTTTGGAAGAAGATGACAAAATTTTGTTGAGAAGGGAGCTTTCAGTGGTTGAACTTAAGGAGATTGTTATGAGGTTAGGGAACAATAAGGCTCTGGGTTGTGATGGCTTGTCACATTCCTTTTTCAAAAGCTTTTGGGAGATCATTGGTGAAGATGTTTATAGAGCAGTAAGACACTTTTTCTCTTCAGGAAAGATGAGTAAAGATTGGAAAGATACTTTGGTTGTGCTTATTCCTAAATCTACGAATCCTTTAACTCCTTCTAGCTTTCGTCCAATCAGTTTATGTAATTATATTTATAAGATTGTGGCTAAAGTAATTTTAAACAGAATGTTATTGGTGATTCCAAGGATCATATCTGAAGAGCAAGTGGCTTTTGTAAAGGGGAGATCTATTTCTGATCATCTTTTATTAGCTCAAGAGGTTTTCAGTAAACTAAGGCATTCAAAGGCTTGCAAATTGGATATGGAACAAGCATACGATAGTATGTGTTGGTTAACTTTAAAGAAGATGATGATGGAGTTGGGATTCCCGGACAGGTTTCTTGGATTGGTTATGGAATGTGTTTCCAATCCCAAATTCTCTATATTGATCAATGGGACAAGATCAAATTGGATTGAGGGAAGATGTGGGTTTCGGCAAGGATGCCCACTCTCTCAATTCTTGTTTATTATAAGCTCTAGGCTATTAACCAATGTTTTTTACAGCATAGGAAGGGATTTGGGAATCAGAATTTGCTCCAAAGCTCCAAGGATTACACATATTCTGTACGCAGACGATGTGTTGTTGTTTTCATATGCAAAATTAAAAAATGTTAAGAAGATGAGAAACATTGTAAGAAACTACTGCAAATGGACCGGGCAGAATATTAATCAACAAAAATCATCTTTGATTTTTGGCAAATCGGTGGTAAGGAGAAAGAATCAAATATCAAAGTTGCTGGAATTCAAAATGGTGGAAGAATTAGAATACCTGGGAATCAAAATTGCTTTAAGAAGATTAAAAAAGGCTGATTTCCAAATGCTATTGGATAAAACAATTAAAAAAATAAATGATTGGGGAAATAGATATATGTCGTTAGCTTGAAGATTAATTTTGGTAAAAACTGTTCTTCTTGCTTTACAAGTTTTCTTAATCTCTCACTCTCTTGTCCCAATGAGAACTTTAAATGAGTTCGAAAAACTCTGTAGAGACTTCACTGGAATAAAATGGATAGAAGCCACGGTTTGCATTATGTGGCATGGGAGATGTTGTATAGACCAAAGCAATGTGGTGGATGGGGTCTTCAATCAGCAATGACCAGAATTGGGCCGCTTAAAGCAAAGTTTGCATGGAATCTCTTTGAGAAACCAAATACATTGTTGAATAGAACCCTGCTAGCTAAATATGGTGAAAGGTGGTGGAGTAAGGAGGAGTTTAAAGGAGGATCGAATTCATGGAAGATCATTACTAGTGGATGGAAAGCTCTTAAAAAGTTTGTAAGATGGAAAGTCGTAGATGGTTCCAGCATTAATGTATTAAAGGATGCATGGATTTTGGACAAGAGTCTACTTAAATGGCCAACTTTTGTGGGATGCATTGATGATGAAAATTCTACTCATGAATACTTCATAGAGGATGGCAAATGGAATTTCAGGAAACTTAGACAGTGCTTCGGTGAAGACCTTGTGAGGATGATTGGAGTACAGATCTACAATACTGCAATTCAAGACCACATGGAATTGAAGCTTCAGTTCATCGGTAAAACTATCTCAGCATTGTTGATGGAAGATAGTCTTAAAGAAGTGATGACAGGGGATTTGTTAACATGGATTCAAAAGCTGAAGATTAATGCTCGGGTGGAACTGTTTTTATGGCGGTTGTGTAGAGATGCTATTCCTACTGAAGATTTTCTCTTTAGGAGAAAGCTTTCGGGTAATTGCTTATGTCCTATGGGATGTGGGGTGATTGAAGATCTTGATCATGTCACGTCTAATTGTCTAATACTTGTGAAAGTTAGCAAGGTATTAAGAGGCTGGGGATTTAGAATTCCAGATTTCTGTAATTGGAGAGATTTCTTACAAGGAATTAAAAGATTAACATAGGAGGATGTGTTGACAGCAAGGATATACGCATTGCTATTATGGTTTGTTTGGAATAATAGGTGCAAGGTAAAACATGGAAAAACTGGAAGCAACAATGTCATGATTGCAGTTTCAGTTTTAAGCTTCTATAGCTCAGCAAAACAGGGTATTTACCGCTCAGATCACTGGGGTGTTTATCGGTCCAAAGGACTGTTCTTAGATTATTGGCATCCTCCTCCACCTGAGTGGTTAAAGATTAATCTTGATGGAGTAGTTAAAGAGAATTGTATGGCTGGTATCGGTGGGATAGTAAGAGATGACAAAGGAAGGTTTGTCTTTGCTTTTGGACGAAGGAAACTGCATTGGGGCATTGCACGAATGGAACTTTCAACATTCAAATCCGTGAAGGAAATCTTGCAAGGATGGACACGAGAAGCGAAAGGTATCATAGTGGAAGGGGATAATAAGAATGTTCTCCAATTTTTTCATCAATTGCATAGCAAACAGAAGAAGGTCAGAGAGAACTTGGAAGATGAAGACCTCTTATTCTTTAGCAATTACAATAATCTTATTTTTAATTGTGTTAGACGCAATTGTAATAAGTTAGCAGATTATTGTGCTAACTTAGCTTTATCATTTGATTTTGATTGGGATTTCTTTCTTGAAAACAACCTTCCTTCTTCCTTTGTTCAAATTGTAAAGGAAGAATGTGAAAGATGGTTGGTTCCTCATTAGCTTGTATCTAGGCTCTTTGGTGCTTTTTAATTTTATTACTACTTAGCATTTCTCAAAAAAAAAAAATTCCGTTTTAGATCTACTAGCGAAAACTTTTAGACTCTAAGGTTGACCTCCATAATTCAAGTTTACCTTCAACTCCCTCTCTAGTCTTATCAACAAGAAGAATATCATCAGCAAAAAGCATGCACCAAGGTACATCCTCTTACAAATGTCTAGTGAGAACATCCATGACTAAAGCAAAAAAAATATAAGCTTAAGGCTGATCCTTGATGTAACCCAACTGAAATAGAGAAATACTTGGTCAAACAACCTTGTGTTTAAACACAAGCAATAGCTCCTGCATACATATCTTTAATGATTTGAATATAAGCGTTATTAACTCCTTTCTTATCAAGAACTCTCCAAAGCACTTCTCTTGGAACCTTATCATATGCTTTTTCTAAATAAATAAATATCATATATAGATCCTCCTTACTTTCTCTATATTTCTCCATCAAACCTCTTAATAAATGTATAGCTTCCATAGTCGACCTACCAGGCATGAATCCAAATTTATTTTGAGAAATATTAGTATCACACCGCAACCTATGTTCCATAACTCGCTCCCATAGTTTTAAAAGTATGACACATTAACTTAATTCCTCTATAATTCGCACAATCTTGTGCATCACCTTTATTCCTAAAAATATGAATTAACACACTCATTCTCAACTCATCTGGCATCTTTTTAGTCTTCAAAATAGTATTAAAAAGTTTAGTAAGCCAAGAAATTCCTTCATCTCCTAAGCATTTCCACACCTCTATTGGAATATCATCATGTCCAACAGCTTTTCCACCCTTCACTCTCTTTAAAGCCTCTCTAACTTC
>NW_021319127.1:922587-971560 GCF_001605985.2 Dendrobium catenatum
GCATCCTTACGAGCCACTTTATATATTTCCCAATTATCAGAATTTTTAAAATTAAACCAATTTGTATAACAAAACTTCTTATTTTTAATCAAAATAATCTTTTCTTGCACATTTGGATTCCACCAACTATTTTTACTATTAGGAGTTTTCCCTTTGATACTCCAAGGACATCTTTTGCAATATTCTTAATATCACTAACCAATTTTTCCCACATAACATTAGCATCCTCATGCACAGACAAAATCTTAAGATCTAAAATCTTACTCTCAAAAATATTTTTGTTAATACTCTTTAAATGCCCCAATCTAATCCTAGAATATCGGTTTACTTTATTTTATATTTTCTGCTCCTTTATCTTAAAGTCCAAAACTAATAATCATTGTTGGGTACATAAATTTTCACTCGGAATAAATTTACAATTTTTGTAATCTAAACGATCTAATTTTCTTATAATAAAATAGTCAATTTGAGTTGTACTATATCCATTTATGACAACTCAATGTTATTCATTGTAACTATAAAGTTAATAGAAAAGGTAAACAAAATAAAACAGGCTAATCATCCATAATTCAACAATCAGCATCCAAGAAGGAAAAAGTTATACACAAACATGATCGGAAGTGAAATCACAAAATGGGAAATTAAAGCCTCCTTGTACAGTGGTATGAACGATCAGTTCAGCTTACCCTTCACCCTGAGAATAAGAGAAAATAAATACCCGACCAATCTCTCAAACAGCTAACTCAATGTAAGATTAATAATGCAGCAAGTTATAATTACTACCAATAGGTATTATTTAGATCAAGCAACCCAAACAATTTTTCCGTCAATATTTAGCATCATGGCTTAACCTGAATCCAGAAAACTGCTTTCCTTATCTATAAAAAAAAATATGTTGCTGCTCCACTGCTAACCAGTTCACCATAAGCCTATATATATGATTATCATAAATAATTAACCTAATTCCATCGAGTAAGACTTACTCAAATGTCGATCTAGAATGAAATATGGAATTCTCATAACATTCACATAAATAAATTATTTACTCAGGAATAAAACAAAATATTTGGTAGGGCTATGGAATATCCTCGTAAGTTAGCATTAAGCAATTATGATATCCTCGTATCACTTGTAATTTATCAATAATCAGAATACTCTTCTTAATAAGATTATTGTAGCAAAATATGGTGATAATGTTTGGAACGATGAAGTTGGAAAATACTCATCTCCGGCGTGGCGAATTATAAAGGATGGAGCTCGGTTCTTAAAACTGATTACTAGATGGCAAGTTTTGAATAGGGATAAAATCAACATTTTAAATGATAATTGGATTCTTGACAAAAGTTTGAATAAATGGTCAACTATGTGTAATATAAGGGAGTTGTATAACAAATATGTTTCATTTCTTCTGAATAGAGATGGGAGCTGGAATAATTCTATGCTGAATAATATGTTTTCTGAAGATATAGCAAATATTATTTCTGGAATTCCTATGTCCTGATTCGAGTGAAGATACATTGGAGCTAATGGTTGAATATTCTGGTTCTATTTCTGCAATGGCATTCCAGGCGTCTGTGGGGCGTAATATAGAAGCTATTCACGTAAATTGGATAAGGAAGCTTAGAGTTACTACTAAAGAATCTTTATTCTGGTGGAGATCGATTAATAATTCGCTACCTACATATTGTCCGTTGAATTATAGAAGGCTTCGGGATTCTTGATGTTGTCCAAGGGGTTGTTTGGAAGCTGAAGATGGTAGTCACATTGATGTTCATTGTAAAAAGTTAAATGAAATATTTGATACGTTGGCTATATGGGGTTTCTATATAACCAAGTTCAATAATCTGTCCCAATGTTTGAAGAAATTGGAGAAGATGGCCGTGCTTAATCCTGGTGTAGTAAGATTATATTTAACTTCGGTATATCATAATTGGAGAGCTAGAAATTGCTTTACACATGGTTCTAATGTTCCTAATGCGGTTACATTTGCAGCTCAGATTCTGTCTTTTTCGGTTCAGCCTATTTTTCTTCCGATTGCAAGAACTGGGATACTAATCGGCATTTGGTGCTGTCTAAAAATTGGTTTCCCCCTCCTACAAATTGGATTAAATTGAATGTTGATGCCTCATAGTTGCAGTCTAATAAAGCAAATATAGCAGGTGTACTACGAGATCACAAAGGCAGATTTTTTCTTGCGTATGGAAGGAAATTATTGCATTGGGACATTTCTTTATTTGAACTACTTGTTGTTTTCGACTTTAACAAAGTAATACAAAATTGGATGATTGAGAAGCAAGGCATTATTATTGAAGGAGACAACATCAATATAGTTAAGCTTTTGCAAAAGACGGTGATGAAAACTAATCGGAATAACAGTTTTCATAGCTTGGATTTTTCTTTCTTAGATGTCTTTCATAATGTTAATTTTTATTTTGTTTCAAGGGAGGGTAATAGAGTGGCGATTTTTGTGCCCATTATGCCCTCTTAGGTGACTTTTGTTGAGAGGATTTTATTGTTGGTGAACTTCCATCAAGTATTGTTGACTTGATAAGGAAGGATACAGATAGATTAGCTATCACTTAGTTTTCTTTGTATCTTCTATGCTTTAATGCAATTTGCGTTTCCTCAAAAAAAAAATTATGTTGGCATCTTAGTTAAGGGTTAAGAAAAGGTTGGTCGGTATGTCAATAATTATAAAAAATTGGGTGGCATAAAAGTAAATGTGAAAGTTTGTGGTAGCATAACAGTCAAAATCCTGATAGAAATATAAAGGAAGCAATCACAAGAAATAATTGTAACAGAATAAATGACTGGTTTAGCTAAAAAGCAAATATTTCAAAAAATGTTGTTAAGATATGAAAGCATAAAATTTAATAAAAAGACAACTTTGACAGGAGCCATAATGGCCAAAAACAATAAGAATAATGTAATAGAAGTTCTGAGAAGAAAAAATAGACAATTTATGATCAGGGGGACTTCGAGCTTGAATTGGGAAAAAAATGTCTAGGAAAAACAATGCTTTTAAAGTGGCAAACAACAAATATTATTGTGACATACAATAATTATGAAAGAACTAGAATTTATACAAAGATGCTAATAAACAAAGCAGCCTCAACTATAGTTGAAGATTTATATAATAGTCTGGATAAACAAAGCAGCCTCAACTATAGTTGAAGATTTATATAATAGTCTGGATATTAGCAAAAGAGAATAGATGCATAAAAAGCTAAGGCAAGAGAAAATAGATCCGAAAATTTGGATCAACTATATGCCTTAAACATAAAGATCTGATCCTAGTTAAACATGGCAAAATACAGGGAAAACAAAACTGAAATTATTATGAGAGATTTAAAGAATTAATTTATTTAAGGCAGTGAAATGATCAGAATCATGAAACACTTTCATGATCATAATTACTATTATACTACCAATTTGGGGTAGGCTTTTTAAATCCTTATTTTATATTCGTTACTACTGAAGGTTCCATGAATTGTGAAATATATTTTTTGCAAATCATTTTCAACAAGTTCGATTGATGTTATCATAACCATTATTCAATTCCTTAACCTTCAAAATTAATTAATCTATCCATCAAAGGTACCATGAACAGAAATTTTTTCTTAAAGAAAATTTTTATTACAAAGTAATGAAAAGAGTACAACATGAGCAATTGTTAAAATATGTTATGAGAAAAAAAATAAATAAATAATGCATCATCAATGCAATCAAGCATTTGATGGAAGACAGCCACCCTAGCTCTCCTTATTTAAATCACCATACTTAAAGCTTGGTAAATTTTGGAGAACAACAACATCAAGCCACTATCCCACTACATGGTGTCAGCCACATGAGTCTTTTTTCTCCATTGTTTTCTATTAGAAGTCAAATTCTCATTTAAATTTAATAAAAAAAGGTTATTTTTAATAATTTCTAATCAAGTTTTTTTAGGCCTACCTCTACCTTAATTAACATAAGCCGGATCTTATATATCTATTATCTTAACAAAGTCATCGGAAAGCTAATATTTTATGTGATCAAATCATCTAAGGCAACTGCCAAACCCGAAAAATGCCAATTTTCGATGTGCCGTGGCAAGACTTAAGTGAATTTTTCAAAGTCATCGGAATTTGACAAAAATAATTTTATAAAATTCTAAGAAATTTGGTATATAAAACCTATATCTAATTTTGCTTAATTTAGAAATTAAAATTCATTACAGTCTCTTAATACCTATAATACCCTTAGAGAATACTAAAGCTTGGATATTTTAAGTAAGGGCATTTGGGTAATTGGATTTTTCCCTCTAAGCCTTAAGGGGACCGATTCTGGTCCCCTCATATTTCTTCCGCTCGTTTGTTCGGTCGAACCGAAGGAAATGAAGAGAAGGCGGGCGGAAGAGGGGCGGACGCTTGGGTAGGCTTCGGCGGCGGCTTTTGGAGGCGGTTTCCGATGGCCAAAGTTGGAAAATCTTAAGAGAAGATAAAGGGAGAGTCAAGGAATGATTAGAATTAAGGATTTCTTTCTTTTCTTTTAGATTTTTGAAAGAGAAATTTTGTAGGGTTTGACAAAAACCTAGTTTTTCTTTATGAATTGAATAGGAAAGATCTAAGAAATGATTTTATACATGAGAATGTGCTTTTCTCCAAAAAAATTTAGGGTTTCTAAAATTAGGGTTTTTCCAAATTTTAATTTTTATGAAATCTCTTAACAAAGTTTATTCCTAAGGGTTGTAAGAATATTCTAATGGTGAAATTTTGAGATTTTTCTCAAAATACTATTTTTCCTAATTTCTAATTAATTTAAATCCGAAAATAGAAATTAATTTAAATTAAATTAGGTTAGAGTAAAGGGTTAATTTGATTAAATTATGTATTATACAAAATTAAGAATTTTTAGAATATATGCTTGCTTTATGTGATCTTTTGGAGAGAGGGAGAGAGAACTTAGGGTAGATTAGGAAGAAAATGAGAACTTTAATTTAGATTTATTATGAAAAATTTTGAAAGAGAAATTAATGTTAATAGGTGTTAATCGTGGACCTCGAAAAAAGGTATTCAAGCGGGATAATCAAATTCTTTAAATCGAGGTGAGTATTCATGGTTCTTTATTGTAGTAATACTTTTGTTTCTCTCCAACTATATGTTTTGAAAGTCCAAGAATGTTTATGAAGTTTTTATGGTCACTTTAGATCATGATTATCTTATTTATTTATCCTATGATTGATCATGAAATTTATATTTTATACATCATGGTATTATATCACAAAGTTCATATGTAATCGAAATGAGATGAATCGATTATGATATGATTGTTATATTGAATGCTTGTATGTGCATGCTGAATTGATGGAGTTTACCCCCTTATGATACTAGCTAGGGATGATGTACTCGTGTACGTTAAAATGGTAAAAGATATGGAAAAGAAAATAATAAAGGAGTACCTTTATGGTACTAGGCGGTAGCTCCTGTGGCGGTTGTACTATATATGAAATGAGAAAGTTACGAAGATTGATATGAATATGGAAATGAAAATAAAAGCTATGGCTTTATGATATATGATATGTTTAATGACATGTTTGTAAGAAATCAATTTATATTATGTTTTAAATGAAATGTGGCATCTAGCATATTGTTCATTTTGCCTTGATTACGGTAATTTAGAATCGTGTTTTACTTACTAAGCGTTGTCTTACTGTTAGTTGTTAACATTTTTCAGGTTTAATTATTTTAAATCAAAAATTGGTTTAATTTTAAAAATTCTGATAATTGGGAAATATATAAAGTGGCTCTTAAGGATGCTAAGAAAGCAATATGCGATGCAAAGACATTAGCTTTTAGAGATTTATATAATAGATTAGATACTAAAGAGGGAGAAAGATATATGTATAAGTTAGCCAAACAAAGAGATAGGAGTAGTAAGGATTTAGTTCAAGTGAAGTGTATTAAAGATGAAGATAAAAAAATACTTTTCTTAGAAGATGATATTCAACAAAGATGGATGAGATATTTTGCTAAACTTTTTAATGAAGATTGTGAAAATAAGATTGACTATAATGACCTTAGCACTCTAAATGAAAATAAAGATTTCTGTTTTTATCGGCGTATTAGTAAAACTGAAGTTAGAGAGGCTTTAAAGAAAATGAAGGGTGGAAAAGCTGTTGGACCTGATGATATTCCAATAGAGGTGTGGAAATGCTTAGGAGATGAAGTAATTTCATGACTTACTAAACTTTTTAATACTATTTTGAAGACTAAAAAGATGTCAGATGAGTGGAGAATGAGCGTGTTAATTCCTATTTTTAAGAATAAAGGTGATGCACAAGATTGTGCGAATTATAGAGGTATTAAGTTAATGTGTCATACTTTAAAACTTTGGGAGAGAGTTATGGAGCATAGGTTGCGGCGTGATACTAATGTTTCTCATAATCAATTTGGATTCATGCCGGGTAGGTCGACTATGGAAGCCATACATTTATTAAGAGGTTTGATGGAGAAATATAGAGAAAATAAGGAGGATCTACATATGATATTTATTGATTTAGAAAAAGCATATGATAAAGTTCTAAGAGAAGTGCTATGGAGAGTTCTTGAAAAGAAAGGAGTTAATAATGCTTATATTCAAATCATTAAAGATATGTATGCAGGAGCTATTACTTGTGTTCAAACACAAGGTGGATTGACCAAGTATTTCCCTATTTCGGTTGGGTTACATCAAGGATCAGCCTTAAGCCCATATCTTTTTGCTTTAGTCTTGGATGTTCTCACTAGACATTTGCAAGAGGATGTACCTTTGTGTATGCTTTTTGCTGATGATATTCTTCTTGTTGATAAGACTAGAGAGGGAGTTGAAGGTAAACTTGAATTATGGAGGTCAACCTGAGTCTAAAGGTTTTCGCTTGAGTAGATCTAAAACGGAATATGTGGAGTGTAATTTTAGTAGTAATAGACCTAGTGAGGGGATTGTGACTTTGGGCGATCAAGTCATTAATAAGAGTACACGTTTTAGATATCTTGGATCTATTGTTCAGAGTGATGGTGAAATAGATGGGGATATTATCAGCAGAATTCAAGTTGGGTGGTTGAAGTGGAGGAATGCATCGGGCTTGTTATGTGATAGAAATGTACCCCTCAAACTTAAGGGAAAATTCTATAAGATGGTAGTGAGGCCTGCAATGCTTTATGGTGCCGAATGTTGGCCATTAAAAGAGAAGCATAATACTAAGTTAAGTGTGGCAGAGATGAGGATGCTCAGGTGGATGAGTGGCTTTACCCTTAGAGATAGGATACGAAATGAGCATATACGTGAAAAGGTTGGAGTAGCTTCAGTATAAGATAAGATTAGAGAGAGTCGCCTTAGATGGTTTGGTCACATAAAACGGCGGCCTTCCGATGACCCGGTTAGGAGAGTAGAGGTATTAGATTTGACTTATGTTAAGAAAGGTATGGGTAGACCTAAAAAGACTTGGTTAGAAAATATTAGGAATGACCTTTCTTTATTAGATTTAAACGAGAATTTGACTTTTAATAGGACACAATGGAGAAAAAGGATTCATGTAGCCGACCCCACGTAGTGGGATAAAGGCTTGATGTTGTTGTTGTTGTTGTTGAGTAGAAGAGGTGGAAATGTCTACCGTAGACGTGGGGCTCAAAAAGAAAAGTATATATGAAGTATATATGTTTATTATATTAGTTTATAGATATTTTGAAGTTTAGTGGCTCTTTCAAATTTATTTAGTTTTAGAAAAAAAATTGATCTACCGTCCAACCATCCATTCCCGCCTCGCCTATACGAGCTCATCGGGCCGGATCATGACAGCAACTCTCTCTAATCTTATTTACAACTGGAGCTACTTCAACCTTTTAACATAACTCATTTTGCATTCTGTCTCTAAGTTTAAAGCCATTCATCCACTTAAGCATCCAATTCTTTGCAACACTTAATTTTATGCTTCTCTTTTAATAGCTAACATTCTGCGCCATAAAGTATTGTAGGTTTCACCAACATCTATAAAGTTCTACATTAAGTTTGAGGGGTACTTTTCTATCACACAATAGGCTCAAATGCATTCCTCCACTTCAATCATCAAACTTGAATTCTATTAATAATATCCCCATTTATATCACTATTATTTTGAACAATAGACCTGAGACATCTAAAATGTGCATTCTTTTTAATCATATGATCACCCAATGTCACAATCCCACCACTAGATCTATTACTATTAAAATTACACTCCAAGTATTTAGTCTTAGATCTACTCGAGCGAAAACATTTAGACTATAAGGTAGACCTCCATAATTTAAGTTTCCATCAACCCCCTCTCAAGTCTTATCAACAAGAGGAATATCATCAGCAAAAAAAAGTCTACACCCAGATACATCATCTTGCAAATGTCTATTAAGAACATCTATGACAAAAGAAAAAAAATATGGGCTTAAAGCTAATCCTCAATAACATTCACAATCAATGAAAGTGTGCAAAAGAACAAAGATGGCATGAGCGCAAATGTCAATGTCTAGAGGCAATGAAGCCAATAGCAAAAAAATGTTGCCACGGGCAAGCGGATCCAATGACCTGGCACTAAGGATAAATAAGTCATGGTAAAAACGATGCCCAGGAAAGGGTAATAACTAGTCTGAACAAGAGATTTGTACGGAGTACTTGGTGAATGACACTGAACAGAGAGTGGGGGATTCACATAGAAGAGGGAGCCTGAGTGCACTCACATGCTACCATGAGGGCACCGATCATAAATGTGATGCACAGGTACAGAGTGAGATAGACACGGTGGAGAAAAATTTACTCATTTTTTCCTCAATAAAAATTATTCAAAAAAGTGCAATAGAAAAGTCCCCCTCAAACTTAAGGGAAAATTCTATAAGATGGTGGTGAGACCTGCAATGCTTTATGGTGCCGAATGTTGGCCATTAAAAGAGAAGCATAATACTATGTTAAGTGTTACAGAGATGAGAATGCTTAGGTGGATGAGTGGCTTGACCCTTAGAGATATGATATGAAATGAGCATATACGTGAAAAGGTTGTAGTAGCTCCAGTGGAAGATAAGATTAGAGAGAATCACCTTAGATGGTTTGGTCACATTAAACGGAGGCCTTCCGATAACCCGGTTAGAAAAGTTGAGGTATTAGATTTGACTTATGTTAAGAAAGATAGAGGTAGACCTAAAAAGACTTGATTATAAAATATTAGAAATGATCTTTCTTTATTAAATTTAGATGAGAATTTGACTTTTAACCGGAAACAATGATGAAAAAGGATTCATGTAGCCGACCCCACGTAGTGGGACAAAGGCTTGATGTTGTTGTTGTTGTTGTAATAAAAATTATTCAAAATGAATTTAGAAGAATAGGTTTAACCGAACAAGTATAACTTAATGGGAACAAATTAAAATATGGATACATAAAGAACATCCTTGAATGCATAAATGTAGAACTTACATCGACATGATAAGCCTATTAAGATTCACAGGTTCAAGGCAAATTTCAGATAAGGCTAAAGGGTCACATGAGATGTTGCATATGATGATGATGGGGAATAAACTTACAAGAGGTATGACAAAGTTGTAAGAGGATAATAAAAAGAAGCTTAAAAATAAAGTAGATAGTAAAAAGTCGACAAGCCAAAAAACATGCAGAGCAACTAGGAGGATCTTCATATAATTTCTATTGAGATATCAAAAAAGCATGTGATCAAGTACCATAACAATTAATTTTTCAAGCATTAAGGAGAAAAAATCATGTCAACATAATTGAATTATTTATCATACTGATGCAGAACGGGAGCACCGGCTATGCTACGGAGAGGATCTCCTCTCCGTAATCTGAAATTGTTCCTTGCAAAACTGAAATAAATCTGGATTTATTCCAGCTCACAAAATCTGAATTTTTTTCTTCAGGTTTTTGTGCCAAAACCTGAGAAAATTCTCAGGTTCCAAGTAGAAGGAATGCTTCACGGGAGGAGTTTGGGAACTAGATTAGGAAGTAATGCTTAGGCAAGATTTTGTTCACGGGAGCTTCTAGTGGAGGAATTCCACGTGATAGCCTGGGAAGCTTTCGGCCAAGAGAGGAAATACAGCAATTGAAATTGTTTCCAAATGAGGGACTTGGAGTTTAAGAAACAATTAATTGGAAATTGCTGGTTGCTGGAAAATCAAGCCATTAATCAAACAGACAACGGCATAGGGAATTTCGGCTGGAGCAAAAAGGGGAAAAAGTTAATAAATGTGAGTGAAGCCAAGGTGGAGGTGATTTAATTTGGAGAGTGATTTGAGGGAATTAATGTCTTAAATCTGAATTTAAATTCATATTTGAGAATTAATGACAATTGGCTTAAATGGTGGGAGAGATTAATGGTGTGAATAATGCTAATTCGAATTCAAATTTTGGAATTCAAATTTGCATTAATGAAGAGCTCTTCCCTAATTGGAAACTAATTGATTACAAGGGAAGGATTAAGGGAGGCCGGCGGGATTTTTGAATTCAAAATTCTGAGATTTTATTTCAGAATTAAAGACATCATTAAATGCCTAATTATTAAGAATGAATTAAGCAATAAATAAATTTGAATTCAAATTTGAATTTTGAATTCAAATTTGAATTTTGAATTCAAATCCTTCGTTAACTTAATCCCTCCAATTTAGGAAAGGCAATTAATAATTGAAGTAAAGGTGGGGGTTCTCAGTGGGGGTGATGGAGGGGTTGTTAAAACTGGCGGTTCAATGGGAAGGAGGAAGGCGCCGGTGGCGGTGGAAGGAGGAGATGGGGATGTCGACAAGGAGAAAATGAAAAGATAACGAAAAGAATAAAACCACGAACCCGGCCGTCTCCAAGGTTGGTGGGTGATACGATTGCCCTTCTCCAAGAGACTCAAATCACGAGCTCGGACCCATCCTGCGGCTGGTGACAACTTCGATTCCTCTCATAGGAATCTCACTAACGCTCTCTCACAAGAAGAACACAAGTGTTGAAAAACAATTTTTCATATCAATCAACCATCCATTACAATAGCTTAAGGCCCTTACTTATAGGCCATAACATGGGAAAATAGAAAATTACAAAAATGCCCCTTGGGCCACAACACTCAAATAAATTAACCTAGGGGTAAAATAGAAAATAACATAAAATAGAAACTAAAATGTAGAAAATAATTCATAAATGACAACTTAAATTAGAGCCATCGATTTACGACGCCTCCTGTGATAGATGCGCCAGATCTTCGTGCCAATGTCCGCATCACATACATACACTGAAAAACTAACAAGTAATAGTAAGTTCTAGCCCCGGTCTTTCCCTTTGTGTCCAAAGCCAATCCAACACATTTATTCTAGGTCAATAAGCTTTTTGTTTAACATAACTTTACTTATCACTCATCCAACATCATTCGTCAAAGGATGACGAATCTAAAAAATGTCTATATCCATCATCCAAAATAATAAGACTTTAGGATTTATCCTCCCGTCAAAGGATGATGAATCTATTTTAATCATATTATTTATGTCTTCATCAATATCATGACATTGTGGTGTATATTTGTTCGTAACTTTCATTCTCTCCATGATGCATGTGTTAATTTTTTTTTTAATTTCATAATGGGTTTCTTTTCATCTAATAGCATTGTGGATGTGTTCTTATAAGGATGGATCCATTAATCAATACTTATGAGCATAGCTGATCAATTTTCAATGTCAAGTCGATCATAAATTTGATTTATTGTTTTGGTTAGTTGATATATTTTGCAAGTAATTATTTTATTTGGTTTTCCGAGATAGTTATCATCCTTATGATCACCTGTTGATCAGCCCTAAAAACTAACCATACATCTAAGTAATATATTGACACAAAATAGTCTCTGATATCAAGTTGATATAGGATACTCTAAAGTCTAGTGTTTATTAATGCAGTTCAGGGTAAGAACCGCAGGAAAACACACAAAAAACTACAATCAATGTATTAATAACTCTTAACTCTAGCAAAAGCATTTACTTTTAATGTGAAAACAACAAACATGCTTATTTGATTCAAAATAATAATGTCATAGTCACAAAATTTGAAAGCTCACAAGAAAAATAACTAATGAATATAAAATTTCAGCAACTATAAAGATTCATGCTATAAAAAGATATAAGACACATATCACTCTTAACAAAATTTCAATTGCGCACACACACACTAGCCACTAAACCAATTAATGGCAAAAACAACGAAAATTATCACCCAACAATCTAAGTTACAGGTTATCACCTTACTATATTACTCAAACAACAACCTAACATAGATAAATATCATCATCATCATTCGCCATATCACAAATTATTAGGAGTTGGCTTTACCTATTCTTATTTTTCATGCAAAATGTTGAGTGATGCCTAGGTTGTTTAACATAATATTTTAGCAATTTCGATCCATGTCATCGTAACTCTACCTTTCTCCCTCCTAATCACAACACTAATTTATTTACTCATTTAATGGGTTCAATTTTGAATACAAAAAGCATAATGTTTCTACATTTATTATTTACGGCTCACATTAATTTTAGATATAAACCTTATAGATTCATAAGTAACCTATTTGATGTTTGTAACGATTCATAAACGGACTAATTCTGGACAATAGGAAAGAAAAAAAGTTATATGATCCTCAAACTCTAGTTGAGAATTCTCATAAGTCTACAAGGATTTAAGCATTCATTATGAGACCTCCCTATAAATTCAGAGTCTCACTTTCCACTTCTTTCAAAGCAAATTTATCTGCATCCATTCCTCAATGCATAGTCTGCCTTGCTTACACTAGTTCTAGCACAATCTGAAGCTTTGCCTGAACCCATGAGAAAAACATTGATTTACAGGATTATTTGTTGGTGGAACTCACTTAGAATAAGAATAAGCAACAAAGCAATGCAGCGCAAGATGAACCAGGCATAAAGAGAATATACTACTTTAGCTTAGTATAAACTTGGTCATACCATGTTCTGATGTAAATGCATTCCTGCACAGGCACATTATACTGTTTTATAAAGCCAACAGAATAATCTATCAGTTTTCACCCTCAACAGCCGCTGCAATCAACAGGTAAATATAAATGCATTTCAGCACCTATATCAAACAAACAATCTTCTTCTTTTTAAGTATATCACTGAAAATAGATTGTTCTGACTTAAAAAAGACACAAAACAAGAGACCTAGGAAGACACACACCTAGGCTCTGATACCAAGTTTTTGCTCGCAAAAATTTGGGGCCCTTCCCAAATTTTTGCTTGCATCATTGTTGAAACACAGGTACTGCTCAGTTATTGTACTGATTATAAGGTATCACTGTAACAGGTATTGCAAAGATAATCGGCCAAAAATCTTTCTGATATAACTATTTTTTGCCACTTTCAGAGATATATGGACTGGAGGAATTAAAATTTCTGCAGCTTATTTCTTTTCTACGAATTCCACCTTATGGTCTTTAAAGGCAGAGCATTTATATAATGCTTCAACATCCCAAGTTGATCATAGTTGATTTAAATACAAAAACCTGTCTTAATCAAAACAGCTCGCTCAGCAATACTGAGGATTAACATGACTAGAATAGTGATGGACTGCTAACAGAAGCTATACGGTTCCAGTTTATAGCCCTTTTTGTAGTGCTCAATAAGTAATCTGATAAACTCGTCTATTATGTTACCACCATATTCACATCAATCTCGGAACACTCATCTTCCTTTCACTCTAATGGAGTACATTCTTCTTACATTTAGGATAACTACTTTGCTGTTTGAGAATGTTAAGATAGATGTGTGATTAAAACTAAAAAATGATTATATTAGAGGAACAAAAGGAGTGACATCTGTTAAATCTACGTAATTTAAAATGGACTAAGGTAGTTCAGAAATGTACAATAAAGTGTAGAAAATACACCAATTAAAAGAGCAGATAAAATTAGTATTAGAAGACTAGGAAGGACTAACCGAAAGATTATTGATCCCATGAGCCTTAGTGTGTATATGATGTGTTATAATTGGCTTCTCAGTGATTGAACTATACTATACATTATATGACACTATCAATAAGGAGAAAGGAACCGTTGCAACTAACTCAATAAGGAGAAAGGAACCGTTGCAACTAACTCAATAAGGAGAAATCATGAAGTCTAAAGTGAGCAAATGAAAATTCCAAGGATAATGACTTCATGTGTCAGCGTATGTTTAAAGCTTCATTGTTTGACTGGGAACATGGTTTATCCTAAACCTTTGAAGGAGGGTAAAGATGCTAAATTATTTAAAAAAAAAAAAAACATTTATAATTAAATAATTTTTTTATTATATAAAGAAAACATACATTAAGTATTTTCTCATCATTAGGACTTACTTAAAACTATAGTACAAGATTAAATTGCTAGTTAATTTATTATACCTTTCCCTACCTTCATTGTGCTTCTTACTCAGTCAAAAAGTCAAAACTATATACTTCATTAACCAAATAGTGTTAGTTCTGTGTGGAATGAGGAATTGAATTGCGCCCATCATCCCCCCTCGCCCTCCCTTGATGTGCATGACTCACAAAGGTAACATGGATAAAAATTATTCAAAATTAGACTTAGCAACTCATTAAAAACTCAACAAAAATGATAGAAAACAGGGAATTCATAAAGCCCATCCTAAATCGTTGGGATAATGGTAAAGAAGACATTTATTTTTCTTGAATAAGAGGTTGCCAGCTTTGTTTGTCCTGAAAAACTGCAAGCATGACAATGGAAGATATGACCTTCAGAATTATAACTAGATTCAACGCCATCTCCATCATCACAATGTTTCAAAACAATCAACTCAATGGCTATAGCGTCAAAAGAATAAATAATAAAACAGAAATAAAGAGCGGCCTGTCCAATCTATACCTGAATGTCCCCATGCAGCTTCCAGACTGAAGAAAAATTGCTTGAAAGATGAGAACAAGCACTAGTAATTTCCGATGCATCCTACAAACCAAATAAGCCCAACCTCACAGTATCAGTTTATATTATATTTTGCAAAAAAATATTAAAGATAGGGAAAAGCGTGCCTGCATGTCAACATCAAACCTAAGGCTGATCCTTGATGTAACCCAACCGAAATAGGGAAATACTTGGTCAATCCACCTTGTGTTTGAACACAAGTAATAGCTCCTGCATACATATCTTTAATGATTTGAATATAAGCATTATTGACTCCTTTCTTTTCAAGAACTCTCCATAACACTTCTCTTGGAACTTTATCATATGCTTTTTCTAAATCAATAAATATCATATGTAGATCCTCCTTATTTTCTCTATATTTCTCCATCAAACCTCTTAATAAATGTATGGCTTCCATAGTCGACCTACCCGGCATGAATCCAAATTGATTATGAGAAACATTAGTATCACGCCGCAACCTATGCTCCATAACTCGCTCCCAAAGTTTTAAAATATGACACATTAACTTAATACCTCTATAATTCGCACAATCTTGTGCATCACCTTTATTCTTAAAAATATGAATTAACACGCTCATTCTCCACTCATCTGGCATCTTTTTAGTCTTCAAAATAGTATTAAAAAGTTTAGTAAGCCATGAAATTCCTTCATCTCCTAAGCATTTCCACACCTCTATTGGAATATCATCAGGTCCAACAGCTTTTCCACCCTAGCTGCAGGGCTAAATTGAAAAAAAAAATATGTACAGCGTTACGACATTGTATACTGCTGCACCTAGTTGGAGACAGAGAGCGGAGTGCCACGTCGCTCCAAACCCTAGCACTGCAATCAAGTTTGAGACAAAGAGTTGAGCACGTGATACTCCAAACCCCAGCATCGCGACGCTAGGAGTCAGGTTGGGCAATTTTCTTTCTCGTTTTTCATGTTTAAGTGAAGTGTTGCGTCCCTTGTTGTGGTTTATGAGTGTCGTTTTGTTAGTTCTGTGCAGAATGGTGTGTGAAGAGTGAAGAGAAACAATGAGAGAATGAGCAAGAAAAAAATATGTACAATTTCTCCCATTTTAATAGTGGATTTCTGGAGCTGGTGTGGCTCCGTGATTTTTTCCCGATTTCATATTTTTCCACATTAAATCCTACTGTTTTTTATTTTCCGCTGCATTTTCTCTTTCTTTTTTGTTTTGTTACAAGATTTTAGTCCCAAAAAATAGTGGGTCTCGACTAGGTTAGTAGGTCACCACAACTATGTTTTAGGCATCCACAAATTGCAAATTAAGAGGATAATGGCTACTTTCTCCAGCTATTGAAACTGAATTGCTTGCAACTTAACAACCCATCCAGGTAAGAATTTTTGGGTGTTCTGTTGACTCTCATATTACTTTATGCATGCCCATTAACCAAGTAACCTAAAAATACTAATGATTCCAGCCCTATTTTCCATATAGAACTGAAGTATTTTGAGCTTTATGGCTCTCTTCTCAAGGATTTCATGTGTTCATTCTCATCAAGTTACATGAAGTTCAATTAGTGTAATGCCTTCCTCTCTCAATATCTTCGTTCAAAGTTGTAATTTACTTGTACATTTTGTAATATTTTGCAAAAGATTGTTTCTAATTATAATCATTAGTGATAGCTTGATTCAACACCAAAATCTCAAAAGACTTTGAAGGTTTTCTCATATGTTATTGCTAACCTTTAACTTAGAGAGGTGCAATTGTTTATAATCAAGGGTTTAGATGCTTGTTCCTTGTTAAGAAGGAACCTCAATTTCTCCACCAATTTGCTAACAAAGGAGTAATTCACAGTCAAATTCCAAGCAAGGACATGCTTTAGTGTGGAGATAGGCAAAGTTGGACCCAACCATGTAAACAATGATTTCTTCATTCTAGTTAAATGTATACATCGCGCTAAACTTGATTATCCATGCTTGTAATGAATGGATAATTATGTTATCACATGTTATCACTGTGAACTTATATTTACTTATATATTTATATTGCTGTTTTTACACTTAGCATTATTATATTTCGGCTGTCATCATAACCTCTATAAATAATTAGAACTTGCATTACAAGTTTGCCAGATTCATATATTGATTATAAATATGCTATCTAGTATAATTATCATTATAGTTGTGATCTAGATTGTTTAATTTAATACCTTCTCCCCAAGTACTGTAAATCTCTCATATCAACATTATTTATTTTTAAGGGCAAACACTAGTAATTGGTTGTTGAATAACTATAATTTTATGGTTAAGTAGATTCATTATATATATGCTCGCTTGATTACATAACTCAAATATAGCTCATATTTATATCAACAACATAATCTCTTCTGCTGGTTGTGTGCTTGTGGACCGAATCTAACGCGTAAAATTTTTGTGTTCATATTGATGAGTACTATCTTTATTATTGTGCTCATGGATTGATCAATCATTTGTTAGCTATGCATAGTTTGCAAATTTCCATCTATAATTATATTGTATATGTATGTTTATTTTGTTTGATTTATTTATATTCAGTTATGCATTGTCCACAAAGTATCCATTAATCATTATTTTGTTGTGCTTATTACATAATGTTTGACATTATTTCAAATGAACAAAGTGAGGAATTGAATTGCGCCCATCAT
Source organism: Dendrobium catenatum (assembly GCF_001605985.2). NCBI lineage: Eukaryota > Viridiplantae > Streptophyta > Magnoliopsida > Asparagales > Orchidaceae > Dendrobium > Dendrobium catenatum. The sequence goes on from NW_021319127.1 coordinate 940,170, forward strand.
CCCCCCTCGCCCTCCCTTGATGTGCATGACTCACAAAGGTAACATGGATAAAAATTATTCAAAATTAGACTTAGCAACTCATTAAAAACTCAACAAAAATGATAGAAAACAGGGAATTCATAAAGCCCATCCTAAATCGTTGGGATAATGGTAAAGAAGACATTTATTTTTCTTGAATAAGAGGTTGCCAGCTTTGTTTGTCCTGAAAAACTGCAAGCATGACAATGGAAGATATGACCTTCAGAATTATAACTAGATTCAACGCCATCTCCATCATCACAATGTTTCAAAACAATCAACTCAATGGCTATAGCGTCAAAAGAATAAATAATAAAACAGAAATAAAGAGCGGCCTGTCCAATCTATACCTGAATGTCCCCATGCAGCTTCCAGACTGAAGAAAAATTGCTTGAAAGATGAGAACAAGCACTAGTAATTTCCGATGCATCCTACAAACCAAATAAGCCCAACCTCACAGTATCAGTTTATATTATATTTTGCAAAAAAATATTAAAGATAGGGAAAAGCGTGCCTGCATGTCAACATCAAACCTTCAAAAGAGAAGCGCCCCATTCATATGCTCCAATACTAGCACATTCCTTTGATAGCCCAAGGAGACCAGAAGCAAGCCCAAAATGTGCTGACACATTCTGAGGTGAAACTTCTAAAGCATGCCGAAATAGCTCAATTCCCTGTAATCAAGAATTGCAAGGTGATAACTTCTGAAGCATACTTGATTATCATTATAACTAAGGTTGTGAAAATCGGACCGGACATCAAAACGGAAGAATGAGAGATTCAATGTTAAATGATTTTATTGGAGTTAAACAAGGAGTTGAACCAAATAACATAATAAATATTAAAATTGTTCAAACAAAGTTTAAATGATATAATAATGATGTAATAATTATATAATAATATAATTTTATGACTAAAAAATAAACATAATTCATGCACAAAAACCTCTGTAATTTAAAATTAAATATCTACAATATTTAAATTTAATTTTTAATCTAAATTTAGTTTGCATATAAGCATTTAATTTAATATAAATTATTACTAATTTATGTTACATATTTATATATAATTTATTCATATAAATTATATATTAAATTTACATAATAAAATTATATATATAAATCATTTATATCTATAATTAAATACATAAAAATTAGTTATTTATAGTGTATACTTAAATAAATTAAAAACAAATAGATAAAAAAATTAAATATTACCGACTTTAAAAATAAATATTATTCATATTATAAAAATTAATGAAAATAATTTTTGTGTTGTAAACATGAAAACTTCAACTTAACTTTTTAGTCCCACATCACTGGTAAAGTTTCATTTTGTATGATTTATATAGCATTTTGATTTTGCAAATGTTAGGAACTCACATAAAGTGGTGGGGCTATATGAGAATACTTTTGGCAATTTTTGATAAATAATACTAATATGAATTTAATGCTTATTTAAAAGTTAGAATAGATTAAATTTAAATTAATTTATTAAGTTTAATATTATATTTTATACTAAATTTGCTAAATTAATTTATTTAACTATTTAAATATAAAACACTTTAACCAATTGCTTTTAAAAAACTAATTCACTTGTTGAACCAATGGTTCTAGCCAATTAAATCTGGTTAGATGCAAAACCAATTTTTAAGATGGATCGAACCGGTGATGTGACCGATTCACAATTGAACCGGTCGAGCCAGCCTATGATTACAACTTGCTTTCATAAGCAACCTCAAAACATAAATAAGAATGGTAGATTTTGCCAAAGAAAATAATGTTGTAAAGGAACAACTTAGATGTAGACCTAGATAAGAACAATGACTAAAATAAGCTTTAATAATATGGAAAAGTTGAGAAAACAACTTGCGGACAAGCTTAAATGTGACAACATTTATTTGAATAATAATTTCTTCTTATTGGGAAAACCGATAATATAACAACTTTTAGATTTGCATGTTATATCTCCATGTTGAGAAGTGATCTCTAAATTGTTGACCTCTTAAAAGAATTAGAGAAATTTTTTACCACTTGGGTTCTCAATGGACCTTAAACTAGTCTAATATAAGAGGTGTCTAAGTAGCGAGTCCCTCCGTGACCACAGTCTTCTTTAAGCTCCAAGTCACTGCCAAGTAGCACTGACTGATCAATTATGGGAAGAATAACCTCACAAGTGAGTCCAACCTAATTGTGACGTGATGTCCCTTAAAAAAGGGATCAACCCTAATTCCAAAGTCAATGATTTCTAAGAGATCAACTGGCAAATGGTTCTGTAACCATAAAGGCAAAAAAAAAAAAGAGATCAACTGGCATAAACTATGCATAGGCTTACATAGCCAAACACTAATTGACATCTACTAACATCAAGAACCCTAATGACTATTCCTGTTCTTCATGATTAGGAAATGGGTCAGCATGGTGTAAGGTGGCTAAGATGAAACATGACATGAAACCCAAAATTGCCTTCACTGGCCTAACCTAATCTACCAAAACCCTAACTCAATCTGAACCTCGGATACAGTCCTTAGTCAAGTACCCATGGGTCTTAGCTAACCTAGTCCTAATCAAAACGCAGCTAATAGTCCTGATTAGCCCTAATTACTATCCTGGGCAATTCTAGGTTAAATATGAATAGCTCGTGTGGAATAGCTCAACCATAAGAGGCGTGATAATTATAGCCCAACTATTAAGATGTTGCTCAGAGTTAAGCTTAACCAAGTTTCTAGTAATGATGTTAGTTTAGTTAAGCCAAAACCCTAAGAATGATGATTGAACTAATTAAATCTTAACAAGATAAAAACCTAATTTAAGTGGGCTTGAGTGAACCTTCCAGCTCCTTTTTTTTATTGATTCAATTCCTCCCGACCTGGGATGGAGGTATTTAGATTTAATTATTCTTTAAGACAAAATGTTAAAACTAGATGATATGAGTACATCAAAAGTAATTAGCAATAAAAAGTACACCAGATAGATGCAGATAACACCAAAATCTCTAATACTAAAGTCCCTTACAAACATGAAACCACAAAATTTGGATATCATTGATTGAAGCCTAGTGAATATAAGTGTCGATAAATCTTTTTCTAATTGCTACCATGTCTAGCAAATAGAATGTGAAACACACTATCCATTAGAGAGTCAGCCCTCTTAAGTGCTCTCATCTGAACTTTAAGGCTATAGAGAGTCGTGATTGGAGACACATGAGGTGCTGCAATATGTCAAAAAGTGCTTTTATTAGAAGAGGATATTCAACAAAAGTTGATAAGATATTTTACTAAACTTCTTAATGAATATCGTAAGAATGCGATTGACTTTAGTGACCTTAAAATCCTAAATGAAAATAAAAATTTATATTTTTATCGGCGTATTAATAAAATCGAAGTTGGAGAGGCTTTAAAGAAAATAAAGTGTGAAAAAGTTGTTGGACCTAATGACATTCCCATACAAGTGTAAAAATGCTTAAGAGATAAAGAAATTTCTTCGCTTACTAAACTTTTTAATATTATTTTGAAGACAAAAATGATGTCAAATGAGTGGAGAATGAGTGTGATGCACTTTTTAATATTAATGTGTCATACTTTCAAACTATTTGAGAGAATTATGGAGCACAGGTTGTGGCGATATACTAATGTTTCTCAAAATCAATTAGGATTCATGCTCGGTAGGTCTACTATAGAAGCTATACATTTTTTGAGAGGTTTGATGCAGAAGTATAGAGAGAATAAGGAGAATCTACATATAATATCTGTTGATTTAGAGAAAGCTTATGATAAAGTTCAAAGAGAATTGTGGAGAGTTCTAGAAATAAAGGAGTTAATAATGCTTATATTCAAGTCATTAAGGATATGTATAGGAGCTGCTACTTGTGTTCAAACACAAATTTTAGTTGGATTACATCAAAGATCAGCCTTAAGCCCATATCTTTTTGCTTTAGCCATGGATGTTCTCACTAGACATTTGCAAGAGGTTATTACCCTGGTCTATGTTTTTAGCTGATTATATTATTCTTGTGAATTTTTTGTTGATTATACTCTTCTTGTGGATAAGACTAGAGATGGAGTTGAAGGTAAACTTGAATTATGGAGGTCAACCTTAGAGTCTAAAGGCTTTCGTTTGAGTAGATTAAAAATTGAATATATGAAGTATAATTTTAGTAATAATAAATCTAGTCAGGGGATTATGACTTTAAGAAATCCAGTCATTAATTAAAGTATACATTTTAGATATCTTGGGTCTATTGCTCAGAGTGATGATGAAATAGATGGAGATATTATTAGTAGAATTCAAGTTCGATGGTTGAAGTGGAGGAATGCATCAGGCTTGTTGTGTTATAGAAAAATCCCCACAAAGTTAAGAAAAAAATCTATAAGATTATGGTAAGACCTGCAATGCTTTATGATGCAAAATGTTGGCCATTAAAAGAGAAGCATAATATTAAGTGTTGCAGAGATGTGGATGCCCAGGTGGATGAGGGGCTTTACTCTTAGAAACAGGATACGAAATGAGCATATATGTGAAAAGGTTGGAGTAGCTCCGGTGGAAGATAAGATTAGAGAGAGTCTCCTTAGATGGTTTGATCTAATAAAACAACGGCGTTCCAATGACTCAGTTAGGAAAGTAGATGTATTAGATTTGACTTATGTTAAACAAATAGAGTTAGATCTAACAATACTTTATTAGAAAATATTAGAAATCACCTTTCTTTATTAGATTTGAATGAGAATTTGACTCTTAACAAGACACAATGGAGAAAAAGGATTCATGTAGTTGAACTCACATGGTAAGATAAAAGCTTGATGTTGTTGTTGTTGTTGTTGTTATTTATCATTGATGAAAATTTTGTAATGTCAAGAAGGCAATAAAAAAATGACTATTTGCAAGCTTGCAAGCTATGATGCACCGACACTTCTCAAAGAGGCGTGCAATGTCCAACACGTATCCAATACGACACTCATCCGAAACTCCCCCGATACGTGGCTGATGTGAAACGTTCAAGAATTGCACATGAAATTATTTCAGAATTACAAAGTTTACCGCTTATAAGATTAGATTATCTAAAGTTGAGATTCAAGAAATTATCCGTTATCAAAATGTTATGATAAGCAATCACAAGCTAGTTGTTTGAGCCCAATTATGGATAGATCTTAAAAGTTTCACAATAATCGAATGCGGAAAATAATACAGAATCCAACGGTTAATATCAAGAACTTTCACTACGAGTACCTTGCTCACTTACACTCAATGTCGGGTTTAGCGGGAGAAGGCTCTTAGTATACTCAAGGATGCCACGAAGATGGTTGCAATGCCAAGAGTCTTGAGCCACGGAGGGGTCGACGATGACGAGGAGGGCGTGAATGCTGGACTCTCGAGACTCCAAGTGTGCTTTGCAAATCTCCGGTCGTAGATGCTTGCAAGGATTGGCACGACTCTGTCCACGTATTCCTCCACGGTAGTTTCGTCTTCAAAACCTACGTCGAAGCAAGGTGACCGTAGGATGTCGACGCTTCCGTCGGCTTGGAAAACTATACCCCACTCAAGCTCCGGATCCGCCATACATGCTTGGCGTGGAGATTTCTTCAAGGAGAGGAGGGGTAGACGGCGGGATCTCCAATGACATTTCATACTTTCCTAATATGGCGTTTTGACAAATTTGGAAAGTTTAGGAACTCAAATAATTTTGAAATTCAAAATTTGAGCATGGGGGGAAATGTTGAAAGTGGCCGGTGGTGGTGGGTGGTCGGGTGGATGAAGGTGGTGGCGCCGGCAAGATGGCCGGCCGGAAATTTGGGGAAGGCCGGCGGTGGATTCCTCACAGGGGGTGGCGGCAATATGAGGAGGGGAATTTCTTGTGGGAGAGAGGGGGAAGGAAGTGGATGGGAACACGATCAAGAAGATAAAATAAAAACTAACCACGAATCGAGGACTCTTCCGACGATTGGTGGGCCTTGCGAAATGCTCCCCTTGAGCTCTCTTCCCTCTCAAGCACTCATGCTAAGAAAGTGGAAACAAAGATAACTTTTCATTCAATAATTCATTAAGCCCAAATACAACATGACATGGCCTATATATAGGTCCCAAAAAAAAAAAGAAAATACAATGACTCTCTTGCCCTCAGGGCTACACTCATGACTCAACTTAGACCAAGGGTACAATAGGAAGTAAAAGAACAATGCATAAAAGAAATACATAAATAGCTAGAAATATAAACTCTGAATCTCGGCCGTCGATCTGCGCTGTCTACGGCGATACACATGTCTGAACCTCTGGTCGATGTCCACATCAGTGGCGGTCACGCCGAAAATGTGTTAGATTAAAAATATGTAAAATACAAATTGGACACGTGTCATAAATATTTTATGAATTTTTTTAAAAATAATTTCTTATGTTTAAAATTTTTACTTATTTAAATTAAAAATACTAAATTTTTAATTTCTATCCACAATTCCAAATCAATTTCTAGCACTCAAACACATTCATTGAATATTTTCATTTTCATTTTCATTTTCATTTCTCTTTGGCGGATTATGACTTTGATTTTACAAAAATGTCTGCTGTCATCTCAACATTGACGTCTGACATCGTTACAGCATCAACATTTCAAAATGATCTTCATATCAAAGTCTGACATTGCCTTGACATTAATACTCGACACTAGAAATTTCTACACCTACAACTTGACATCTAATCTTTGTCTGGCGCCTTCTCAACATCGACAACCAACGCGCTCTCAACATTGACAAAAAACACCCTCTTAACATTGACGTTCGATATTTACTGCATAACATCGATATAACATCGAACGTCCGACTCTTAATAGCATTGTCGTCTCCTCTCTCGATGATAGATAATCTGCATCCACACCCGACTTTCGACTCTCGATATTCTAATATTAATAATTTTAAGCACAAATTCTAGTTAAATGACTTATTATTTCTAAATTATTTTTAATATTATACATATTATATTTTATACACTATTTTTAAAATATAAAAACTATAATATCATGTCCAACTCGTGTCCGTGTTCTATATTTTCAATAATTGACGTGTATCGTGTCTATGTCGTGTTGTATCCGTATCGTCGTGTCCATGTTTGTGCGTCATAGTTGACAAGTGATCATTAATTTGTATATATCCACATTTAGTCGATTAATCGGGGCTTTAAATAAATGAAATTATGCACCATCAATACCTTCACAAAGTATCCTCTTAGTCTTTGAATTTAAAGATATCTTCCATCATTCAATCCAAATAATAGGCAGTGCAAAGAATCTAATATAAGGGTGGATACTTATCCATCAAAAATTTTTATAACAATTATGCAAATCATTCACCAATTTATTGCAAAACTTCTTTATGAATGGAAGTAACAACCTGTAAAACCTAAACAAAATGAAAATATATGTATCGAGTCACAACTTACAAGAACATTCTCAAAAACATTATCAGCGATTAATTGAATGATAAAATGTGAGATAATATCTTCGTTGGACTGACTAAACAATTTAAACAACTTAATTGTATTCTCGAAAAAATAACTAGCATAAACTAACCCTATGAATGAGGTTCCTCGTAGAATATTCACCAAAAACTTGACTAATTTTTTTTCATTATAAGATGTCCAACCATGAACCACAAAAGAATAAAACACAAAAAGAGACTTATTGCAAATACAATGTCCGAACGGGTGTGAGATTGATATACCAATTTTTCAACTAATCTTTGATATGATCATCTATCTACTTCTTTCTTTATTCATCTACATCCAATTTTTTACATAATTCGGTTAGGATTTTATAAGTTTCACAACTAGTCTTTTTTTTTCTTTCAATATTCTATGACATATTTTTGTTGAGGAATATTTCTAATTCTAATTGAATAATTTATATGCCTATGAAGTATTTAAATTTGCCCAACTCCTTGATCTCAAATTCTTCAATAATTTTTTTTCTAAAAGACTCATTTTTGCTATTTTCATCACCTAGTACAATTATATCACCAATATATATACAATGAGAATTGAGATTTTATCATCAGTGGAATGTTTTATGAAAAAGGTTTGATGCCCTTGTCTTTGTTTGTATCCAGTCTCATTCATGACTTTTCTAAATTTACCAATTTAAGCTCTCAAAGATTGCTTAAGGCCATATAAAGACTTTTTTAATTTGCACATTTTGTTCATTGTGAAAAAACTATCAAATCCAAATGGTGGATTCATATAAACTTCTTGTTCAACACCCTCACATAAGAAAGCATTTTTATATCATAATATTGCATGAACCATCCACGATTGAATATAAGAGAAATTAGGATGTTTATTGTAATCATTTTCGTAGGAAAAGAAAAAGTTTCTTGGTTTTTGATTCCATACCACAAGATTAAGTATTTTCTTCGAGTACCAATCTCACTTTATACTGTTCCAAATTTCCATCTACATTATATTTAACAGAAAATTCATTTACTTAATATAATTTTCCTCCCATTTACTAGTTTAATGATCTCTCATGTGCAATTTCTTTCAAAATATTCATTTCTTCTCTCATATCATACTTCTAATTCTTATTTTTAAATACCTCAAATAAGTTTTGTAGTATTGTAATAGAATTAGAGGTTATGTTTGTAAGGAAGGCATTATGAGTAGGAGTAGAACTTTGAAACACGTGTACTAGGTGATAGGATATATAGAGATGCGTGCTAATGGATTGATCATTATTACCTGCTAATGTATTGATCATTATTACTTGTTAATGATTCCAAGTCTTGAGCATCTGAGCTTCTTTTAGATTTAGGCTGAGCTTATTCTTTCTTGTATAGACTAAAAGGCATATAGCGTTTGGATCTTCTAGTTGAGAGTTCTTTCTCTGAATATGAGTTTGATTAAAAAAATTTACTTCTCATCACAGGTAATATCTTTTGAAGCAAAGATTTTTTTGGTGGGAGGATGATAATGCTTATACCCTTTTTCCAGTAGAGAAATATCCAATAAAGACACATTTGATGGCAGGTAGATTTTCTCAGCTTAAATTTTAGACACGAACTTGGTAAAAATCATTATTGAGTTCTACAAGGAACTCAAAAACCCTTCTCTTAATACAAATTTCTTGAGAATTATTGTATCATTGTAGCATGTCATTTTAAGATCTAGGTAATAGTCTAGTTCAAGTCAATAAACATTCAATGTATTAAAGTATTCAATAACATAAATGTTACCTTGTTTGGTTGTTGAGATATTAGTTTTGATCCATAGATGAGAGAAACATCCTTCACTTTTAAATATACTTATTTGACGACTTCCCAAACTTTTTTTTGGTAGAGAAGAACATCAACGGCTCACTGATTTAAGGCATCATAATATCCCACAATCATTTCATGATCATGAAATCAACTTCATCCCAAAGTACTAACTTTGCGTCTTTGGCTCTAAAGGACCACAATGTGGTGAATCTTGCTCTTTACTTTTAGAAAGGTCATCACAATTTGAGACCACTTAAGATAGTTTCTTCCAAGCATGCGATATAAGGCTTGTAGCTCTTGAAGTTCTCTCTTAGTTTGATTTTCACAATTACCGGTTGTCAATTCCTTGGAAGGGAAGTCAAAGAAATCAAACATAGTAAAGAGAATGACAAAACCCGGCAAGAAAAATTAAGAAAAAGATAACAATGGCCGGAAGAATTAAACACTAATATTCCTCTGATAATGCATACAAAAGTAGAAATATGGAAAAGCTTTTTAGAATTTTATTGCTTGATTTTATATGAAATGTGGAAGAATATAAAGAATTTTCTAAAAATCTAATAATGGTAATAAATCATAGCTAATTAAGGCAAAAAGAAAAAAAAAAAAACTCAAGAGGACCCGGCGACTAGAAGAGGAAGGGAAGGTACATAGATTGCAATCTAAAGGTTATAAAAGCATCAGTCCAACATTAGAACCATTAATGTGTGTGCTCAAGAATCACTATCAAAACTGATTAACTTGTGGGTTCCACAGCCTTCCAATAGATATAATGGATTAAGTAGGAGCATTTGTTTAATCTAATGGTCATAAGGAGCCCTGCTTCTTCGAACCAAACACTAGCTGTCAAGAACTTAACGGCAAATCATTGACTAGCTAAATCCTATCATCTATCTAAGCACCAAAACAACAAAATGGTGACATTCCCAAGTAACAAACATAAAATTAAAGGAAATAAAGTAATTTAAAATTTTAATAAAATTAAATTTCCATAACAAATTAAATAAAAAACATAATAATATAAAAAAAATTGCAAATTTTAAAGAAACATAAAACTCCGTATTATAAAAACTTAAGGTCATTTTGATTAAAAATTAAATATGAGAATAAACATCCTGTCTTCGCATACAAAATAAATACCATATAAACTTATATTATTTAATTGAATTCATTTAAAATTATTTGAATCTCTGATTTATGATCTAAATGTACTGATGTGATGGGTGCACTAAGCTCAACCCATGAAACCTTTATTTCACCATGTCAACACCAGAATAATAGACCATGTATGCAAAGTTAACAAAGATTTTGTAAATTAATTCTTAAAATCATAAGAAGAACCCTAAGAGGAAGGGTTCCATAGCTATAATTCAATAAAGAGTTTGGAACCTCTGAATTATTATTGCAAGGTCCATAGTCCAATAAAAATATTGAATTGCCCCTATCAATGAAAATTCATATAATGCTCTATAAATTATCAAACTAGAAGGATTCCTCCATTTCGAGTCAATGATGGGCATGGAACCTCTAATGCATGGTGGCATACCCATAGCACCGTAATATCACTAGCAGCTATAAAATTAAATATTCGCTGAATATTCTCTATAATTAATGAAAATTCTCAAACTTCAGGAAGTTCTCTTTAATGTATTAAGGAAGAGTATGGAATCTTAGTTGGACCTCAATGAGCCCTAACGAATGCATCAAATCACCTTGAGACTCCAGACTTAAAAATTCATAAAATGTTGTATGATTGTTTGAAAATTATGGAGCTTGAACCACAAATTCCTTACGTACAAACCAAGCATATTCAATGGGCTGATTTGAAATTACTCAACCAACTGTATCAACTTTCAAACATAACAAGACATATCGACCCAAACCCAAACAATTCATGCACAAACACAAACACAAGATCACACATAAAACCAATCACAATATTTGAGCCGAGTTCATACTAAATACACAAATCTCAATTATGTTGGGCCTTCTTTATCGAATAAATAAATGTCAGCCCCAAAAGTTCGTATCACATATATGAACCTCCATTCATTCCACACTTGTATTTCAATCAATATCTAGGCTAGGACAAACATTTGATAGTCATATTAATTCAGCAATCCACAACTATGGGCCAACCCACAAAGATGTGATCCATTTCTTTACTGAAACCAAAGACTCGCTTGCTCTTGTGGACCAAACACTCATCAACAGTAAGTCAAACAAACTGCAAATCCTTCAGCTCAAGGCTATCCTTTTGAGTGAACTATGATCCAACTAAGGGTTCAAACCGATATACATGCCTTCTACCATGTAGATATCAATATAAATAATGAACTATCGAGACTAAAGTTAAATGTCTGATATGGATCACAGTCTCAAGAAGTTCCCAACAACACGTAAAACATCACCTATATGCCCTAGAGTGCTTCCATATAGAGGTGTATCATAATCAAAATTTGAATAACTAAATTGGTCATACTCTGTCTTTATGTCAATTCAATATGAATTGAATAAACCCAATCTGCTAAACTACCAATAAATCGCATAAAAATATATCTAAACCACAAACAATCATATTAATTTCCTTAAACCATTCAATTTAGGTTTTAATCCAAAATTTTCACTAAAAGAAGGTTAGTGTATTTACGCATATCATTACCCAGATCAACTTAAGATAGTTAATAACGTGCAACTCATGGTTGCAAATAGACTCATTGAACAGTACAATCTCCTAACCCTCTATCATTGGTAGATTGGGTCTACCAAACTATTTCAAAGCAACAGACTCAAGGCAACATATATCGTTATCAATTTGACCAATCATCTCTATTCTTGCTTCATAATTGTCTATAGATCCAAAATCCAACCACCAATCCAAAGAGTAGCAATGCCCATAAAAAAAAGGGTGTTTTTGGGTATCGCATATTAGATGTAATAGAACACTTAGATTCGCCACATCTAATATAACCAATGGATGGTCCAAAGTCTCTAAAAGAAATCTCAAGAAAAATAAAACCATTTGCCTTAAAAGATTTCATCTATCTCGGCATCCAATCCCTAACTCCAAAATAGACCAAAAGGAAGGTCCACCATCGAGCTCATGAGCACTTTCAAAGCTTACAAAAATATATATCCCTATAAAATTGTGCAATAAGTGAAGGATAAACAAAAGGAAATCCTTTTTCTGCATGAGTTTCAAGATTCTACTTTAAAACTTAAACAAAAAATTACTTTGTCTTTGCTTTTATTATAAGGAAGAACATGAAGCCCATTAATCATGAAAATTTGAGTAAGAAATAGAAAAAAAAAAAAAGACCATACCTTCCGAAAAGAACCAAGCATAAGAAGAATGTTGCCACTCTCAATTAGTGAAAATATTTTGGAATCCTCCAGTTCAATTGCACGCCCATATGACTGTCATAAAATAAAAAATGCACATCAATCAGATAGAATGTTCGTTCAGTTATATTGAAAAATATATTTAGTAGTATAAAATCATATTGTTCATGAGAGATTGTTCCAAGTTTATCATTTAGATTGGAGTAAACCCTTTAAATTCAATATGGTCTTGCATCAATTGATTTACAATCATACTAAAATTATTTTAAATTATTTCATCTTGCAGCATAGGGACAAATTTACAACAATCATAATACTGTTCTCATGTTCTCTTCATGAACACAAACTAAAATAGAGGAAAGTACTTCGATATTAAACAGTTAAAAAACTGTCAAGACATGCAAACACCAAGATTTTTCAATTTTCTGCACTATTCTTAGTAACATGATTATTTCCACATTGGATAAACCATCAACAATAGCTCTTATTTTATGTCCATTAGATCAAGTGCAAGGATAATTTTCATATAAAATACTTTTTCTTATAATCCTAATCTTTAAGAGACAACTGCATGCATCCACTGTACATCACTATTAAAGCTCAATCAAAGAATCCGTGAACTTCTTAGGCAAGCATATCACTTAACATAATATTCATTCGCACAATACACTTGATTAACAACTTCTAACATCAAGTACCAAGCTTTATTAACAATCTTTGAGATACAAATCCCTTTGCTTACTTTATTTAATAAAAAATTCGTGTTTGAAATAAAAGTAGATGTCAACATCATATGAAGCAAAAGACCCACTATCGTTAGAAAAAGAGTCAGAGATTGCCAAATATTAAAGGAGTTTCCATATCAAACAAATGTTCCAAATCCAAGAATGATGATATAAATTGATTATTGTCACTGTTACAACACAGAAGCAGCAAGAAAGCTCTTGGGCTTGGCACGAATGATGATAAGGAAGAGATGCTTTGGATTGCATGCAAGAATCGCGAGGTACAGGACGGCTCATACATGTCAATGCCGCAAAATGATGGGCGCCATGTGGCACATGGCGCGGCGTGGCGCACATATGGCGCTATTTACTTGGCACGGCACGGCGCATCAAAATAGAGCTCGCTATTTGCGCCATGCATGGGCAATGGCGCAAGGCGCTCATGGCGCGCGCTATTTTGTTAACATGTGATAAATTTCAAATTTTAAATTATAATTATTTTTTTATGTTAATATATTAATATCATAGTAAACTATTAATTAATTAACCTTCAAATTAATAAAATATCAAAAAATTTAAAGGACAAAAAATTTAAAGGATTTAATTTTTTTGTAAGATTTAAAGCTATCATTTTTGTTATTAGGTGAGATTTAGGATAAATTATGCTTAAATCCTACTCAAATCTATTGATGTAAGTCTATGTAAGATTTAAAATCGTCATTTTTGCTATTTGACATGATATTTATGCCTAAAGTTTACTCTAATCAACCTATTATTTGTTATTTAATGGCATTTAAAATTAAAGAATATATATCTTTAATTATTTTATGTTGTGCGCCATGTTTAAAAAGGCGCAAGCCGCGCCGTGCGCTATGCACTATGACTCCACGGTAATCTTTGTGCCGTGGTGCTCCATTCACCATTGACATATTTATACTAGCATTGGGTAGCTTTGCCTTTATGGTTTCCTATGGATTATAAGATGACGAGGCATCATTATTTATAACTACAACTTCAAGCTGTGATCAATTTTTACTTCCAATTTAACTTGGCAAAAAACATCATTATTTTCACATAACTTAATATTTTATTTGATAGTAATCCCTTCTAAAAAGTAATCAAGTTCTTTTCCACATTTATCAAAGTACTTGTTTATTAATGCAAGATAATACACTACCAAAAAAACAAATATTTATTCTAACAAAATCATATCTCCTATTCCATACCCACCAATAATAAATTAATAGCTCTAGAGCCAATATTTTATTTCAAAACACAAATAATCATCCTCTCTTCCGAAGTATACATTGCAATAATTCATCCATTGCTTAACAAAATTGAGTTTAAAAACTATTTTCTAATTAAACTTGAGATACATGCTAACAACATTTCTAATATGATAAAAAGGTCAAAATAGCTCCTAGATTATTTAATTTGGGGTCCTTTGGCTTCTTAAATCTGATTGAAAAATAGCCCCTTAGCTCCTCCAATTTAATACAAAATAATCCAACAAATAAACTATTTTGAAACATACTTGAAACGTTAAGAAACTAAATTGAACATATTAGAAAGTTGAAATGAAAATAATCTCATATAAATAATCCAGAACATTTAAAAAAAATCTCTTTACAATAACATTAATAAGAAATAAAAAATAGCAATCACTCTACTCACATCAAATATTTCACCCTACAACTCTTTATAAACTACCATTCCCACATCTTGATTTTAACCCAAAACATAAGAACTTATAACATTCTTAAATGTCCTTTGCATATTTCCTAACCACTTAGTTTCTTGAGAACATACAATAATTATTCTTATTATAATCATTATGCTCACTATTTCTCTAGTTTTTCAATTTGAAGCCCCTAAATCATAGACAGTACAATTTATCTTATAGTAAACCGGGACTTTTGACTATTATTGAGTCAAATCATAGTGCGAGCACCAGTCGAACTAACTCTCAATTATTTCACATCACAATCGAATCAAGTGACATGTCACTAATAGTTTACGTCCATGAAAAACCTTGCTAATGCTCACCACAACCAATATTGTAGCACATTGTTGCAAGGTAAAATCCTCGCATTAACAAATTTCAAGCTTGATGCATTTCATGAATTAATGAAATCAATTTTAGGATTACTTGTCATTATCATCAAAGAATGACTCTGGTTGTAAAAAAGACACATGTGTGTGACTTCTATACACCAAAATGAATGTGTGTGTGCATAAGTGCGTGTGACTATTACTTCCTAAGACAAGAATAGCGATTCTCCCCCGATTAAAACTTCTTAGTAGATAGCCTTTACATACAAGAGAAACACCATACATCCTCGTAAACATCCATATAGCTAATGGCATACAAGATTTAATCAACTTTTACATCAAGTGATAATCATCACAGTATATATTTTGGAGAACTCCAAAAAATATTTGGTACACAAATTGTTAATAAAATTAAAAAAAAAAAATTTTTTGAGGGGCAAGGGGGGGAGGGGGGAGAGAGCAAAGATGCATGAACCCCAAACCTTCTCATAAGGTTTCAAGAGTAAATAGCTCCATGCCAAGAATTGAATGGAATAAAATCTAAACCATGTTAGATTGTATTAATTAGGAGAGTAAATGGGCAAAAGTAGATTATCATTAGGCGCTTAAAGAGAATTTGGCCTTCATCTTCTCTACGTGATGGATGATAAAGGTGGTTGAAAAGATGCTTAGACAAAAATGAATGATCGACTTGTTTTGGTTTGGAATGAGTTCAAGTAGATTTTTGTATGTAAATTTCCATAAACCAATTGCTTAGTTTGATTTAGGTTTAAGGTTCTTATAAATCTAAAAAATTAATTGAACTAAACTAAGCTAAGCATTATCTATCTTGAGAAATCTAAAAAAATTAAGGTTTAAGCTTAAATTTATATCTTATAAATCTTGTTTCTACTGCTATGCATTTAAGACCAAGCAACCTGATCCAAACCAAACCTCATCATTAATCTTATCACAACTATTTAAGGTCAACATTATGAATCATTTTTATTTGTTGTCGTTAAGTGTTCGTTGTGGTGTTAAACCTATAAACCATTCAGCATCCACAACATTTATCTGAATTGGGTATTTGAATGCATTTCTTATATGCAAAGATGCATGAACTCCAAACCTTCTCACAAGGGTTCAAGAGTAAATAGCTCCAGGCCAAGAATTGAGTGGAAAGAAATCTAAACCATGTTAGATTGCATTAATTAGGAGAGTAAATGGGCAAAAGTAGATTTTTATTAGGTGTTTATAGAGAATTTGGCCTTCATCTTCTCTACGTGATTGATGATAAAGGTGATTGAACAGATGTTTAGACCAAAATGAACGATCGTCGATCAACTTACTTTGGTTTGGTATGAGTTCAACTAGATTTTTGTAAGTAAATTTCCATAAACCAATTTCTTAGTTTGATTTAGGTTTAAGGTTCTTATAAATCTAAAAAATTAATTGAACTAAACTAAGCTAAGCATGATCTATCTTGAGCAATCTAAAAAAATTAAGGTTTAAGCATAAATTTAAATCTTATAAATCTGGTTTCTACTTCTATGCATTTAAGACCAAGCAACCTGATCCAAACCAAATCCCATCATTAATCTTATCACAACTATTTATGGTCAACATTATGAATCATTTTTATTTGTTGTAGTTAAGTATTAGTTGTGGTGTTAAACCTATAAACCATTCGGCATCCACAACATTTATCTGAATTGAGTATTTGAATGCATTTCTTATATGGAAAGAGTGAGCGTTTTCCATTCAAAGAAATTTTCATGATTTGACAAATCTAATTATCTTGATTATAGATTCATTTGATGTTGTGTTATTAATTATTGGCTATGTGGCTTAAACTAAAATAAGCGCTACTCACACACGAGCAAGATGCTCTGCAAATATGTTGCCCATGATGAAAAAGCCATGGAGTGGTTGCACAAGCAACATAGCGCTCTCCATCACACTATCTCCACCCAAATCAAAATAGTAATGGAACAAATATTTGAGAAGCACCGATATCTTTTACCAAGTCTTGTCATGAAATAGTGTGATGCGTCAGAAAATTAGACCATTCTATGCAATCTGACTTTGGCCACAGCATTGCTCAAAAGCTCAATAATACTAAACAAGTCTGTATAAATTGCCTCGAACAAATAAGTTCCTTATTACGAGGAAAGGAATATACCTTAATTGCTGCTGTGAGCCTGCCCAGCCTATGATATGCAAGACCTAGAGCCTGGAAAACATAAACAACGGTAAGTAATGGACGCAATGGCAAGCTATCAACAAAAGTGCCGCACAAAATACGGCCCAACATACTTCCCACAGATCAGCGCATGCTGGATATCCTCGGATTGCATGCTGCAGGCTCTGCACTGCCTCCTCCCATTTCTTATGGTAGATCTGAAATGTTTTCATTACACCATCATTGTAAGTGAACCACTGGAGAATACCATCACTTCTATACTTACATTTACAAAAGAAAGGAAGCAATTATGAAAGCAAAACTCTAAATTCCACAACAAATACCATACATAAATAATTGAAAAGCAACAAATAGAAACCTGCAAGTATCCCAGCCTCCTAAAAGCCCAAAACGCTCTTGGAGACTTCTCTGAAGCCTCCTTGCACACGGCAATCTCGAGGCTTTCCTTCCCATTCACATCCAATAAATCACAGAGTGCATCCTGCGGAAGAAAGTTATCATGCGGTCAATTAAATAAAAACTTGAATCCTAAAAAATGCGAAGCCTCTGGCTCGATAAAGGCTGGGCGGGCTTAGGAACAGCAACTCACACCAGCCTCGAAGTCATCGGGACTGAGAGAAAGTGCCCTTTGGTAACACTTGAAGGCCCTCTGAGTATCCACCACGACTGCGCTGTAGTAATGTCCTAGAATCCGGAAAGAGGCACTGTCGCCGGGATTCAGCCTCGCAGAGGCCAGGAAATGCTCCGCGGCCCTAGATTTGAAGTCCTTGGACTCGTCACCGCCGACGATATCTCCCTTCTTCCATAAGAAGATGCCCTAGAACAAACCAAAAAGGGGCTCAATGGCATTGCAGGAGGTGGAAGGGGCGCGTAGCAGCGGAGTCATGGAACTTACAAGGTTGAAGTGGTTTGAAGGGTACTCTGGATCGGAACTTAGTCTTTGTTGCAGATGAGAAAGAAAATCTTCCTCTCCCTGCGAGAGAACACAAAGAAGATTAAGACTACGAAAAAGCGAGCCATCTACACAAAATTTAGTATCAAATGGAGAAAGGGAGAGAGACGATGACCTCCATCGACGAGGGCTAGCGCGCTGTCTCTGAGATTTGAGATTGAAGAGACATGTACACTTAGCGGAAAAAAAATAAGAAATTAGGGAATGACAATGGAAGGAAGCCGTTAGCGATGGGCTCGATTCGCAATTTCGCTCGACAAGGTGCTACTCACATTCCTACATTTTGGGAGGATTTGAGCGCGATTTAGGAGGGCTGTTTGGTTGCTTAGAAAAAAAAATGAATTGTAAAATTTAAAATAAAAATCGGATAATGTAAAAGAAATATTTTAAAATTATTTGAATGAGTATAAATGAGAGATGTAAATGAGTAGAATCGAGCTTGAATCGCTATAAAACTAGAGCTCAACTCGCTTGTCAGGAAATTGGCTCGAGCTCGAGTCAATCCCATAAAATGAACTCAAACTTCGCTCGTCCTTTAACTCCCTAACTCGAGAGCTTGACTTGAACTGGGTGGGAGTTCACTTGTGAAGCATGGAGGGAAAAATTTTTCAAGAGAAGAATCGGTGAAATCTCTCAAAAAAGCCCATTGGAGAAGAAATGTTGAGAATTTTTTTGGAATAACTGCTAGCAGCATAGAAGAAGATGGATATTTTTTTAGAGAAATTATTTTGTGCAGAGCTGAACATAGCTCTGTATCCGAACTCCAATAAAATCATGACACATGAATTGGACAAGTGAATATTTAATATAGATTTCATTTTATTGTTTTCTTACTAGCACAACCGACTTGGCCAGATTAGTTTTGACTTTTTGAAAAAGGACTTTGTCATCCTAATCATTTTTAGAGTTTAGGGTTGGCACTCCTTTTTTAAGAAAATTCCCGCTAAAGCAACCTAATATTTATGATTTTAGCTCAAAAAAACTTGTGATACCAGTTGAGAAAAAAATGAGGAACAACCGATGAAGATGAAGGCTAGTTTAAAGGAGGATGTTCCATTCTTAGAGCCGATAATATGCACACAAAATGCGGAAGTCGAAAGGCGGTATGTAAACGTCCAAGAAAACTTGAAGTTTAAAAAACTATAGCCTGAAGCAATGATAGGTTTAGGGTATGAAACGGAAGTTACTTTGGTTGAAGATGTTATAGGTTTCAACTTATCATTAAATTTAAAACTTCTCCCAAATTTTTAGGATTTTTTCTAACAACTAACTGTGTACGAACTTGTAGACACTCAATAAACAATTAATTAACTGTTTATGATTCTCCCTTTCTATAAATTGTGTATTGATTGTCCACAAGTTGTTTATTGATAGTGTCAAAGCTTGTAGATAGTCAATACACAGTCAATATGTATTAACTGTTCTTACTTGGTACAAGCTGTGTATTGACTGTATTTTTACTTTGTACCAGCTATGTATTGACTTGGTGCTAACTGTATATTTACTGTGTAACTACTTCATATTTATTATGTATTTAATATGTATCAACTTTATATCGACTGTGTAAGACAATTTCATTCATTTCTAAATTAGGTTAAATATATTTTAAATGTCTACGAGTTATTTTTTTTCATGTATTTACTATGGATTAACTGTGTGTTTACTATATATCGACTTTTTATTGAATATGTATTTACTATGTATTTGCTTGATATTTACTTTGTATTTATTGTATATTTATTATGTATCGACTTTGTATCTACTATGTACGATAAATTCTTTCATTCCTATATTATGTTGCACATATTTCAAATGTCCATATTTTGCTTTTTTTCATGTATTTACTATATATTAATTATGTATTTACTATGAATTAACTTTATATCGACTGTGTATTTATTATATATCGACATTGTATCAACTTTGAATGATAATTTCATCCATTCCTAAATTAGATTGCACATATTTCAAATGTCTATGAGTTTTTTTCTTATGTATTTCTTGTGTATTTGAAGTGTATAAACTATGTGTTTACTATGTATCGACTGTGTATTTACAATCTATTTACTATATATTTATTGTGTATTTACTATGTTTCGATTGTGTATGATAATTTCTTACATTTCTAAATTAGTTTGCACTTATTTCAAGTATTCATGAGCTATATTTTTTCATGTATTTATTTTATATTAACTTTGTATTTGCTATGCATCGACTATATATTTATTATGTATTTACTATGTATCGATTTTATATCGATTGTGTATGAAAATTTCTTCTATTTATAAATTAG
Source organism: Dendrobium catenatum (assembly GCF_001605985.2). Taxonomy (NCBI): domain Eukaryota; kingdom Viridiplantae; phylum Streptophyta; class Magnoliopsida; order Asparagales; family Orchidaceae; genus Dendrobium; species Dendrobium catenatum. The sequence continues at coordinate 960,969 of NW_021319127.1, forward strand.
GTTGCACATTTTTCAAATGTCCATGAGTTATTTTTTTCATGTACTTACTATGTATTTATGATATATCGACTTTGTATCGACTATGTATTTACTATATATTTACTTAGTATTTACTGTATATTTAATAAATATTTACTGTGTATTTTCTTTGTATTGACTATGTATGTTAATTTCTTTCATTTCTAAATTAGGTTACACATATTTCAAATTTCCATGAGTTATTTTTTATGTATTTATTGTGTATTTATTATGTATTTATTATGTATCAATTTTATATCGATTATGTATTTACTACGTATCAATTTTATATCGATTATGTATTTACTATGTATCAATTTTATATTGATTATGTATTTACTATATATTTTCTATATATTTATTTGATATTAACTATATATTTATTATGTATTTACTATATATTGACTTTGTGTCGATAATTTCTTCCATTTCTTAAATTAGGTTGTAGATATTTTAAATGTTCATGTGTTGTAATTTTGTATTTTATGATTCTTTTTTTTAACTTGATATTTATTATGTAGTAATTTCGAATTTAATTGTTGTGTATTTATTATGTATCGACTTTGTCGACTTTCAATCGATAGTGTATCATATTATCTTCATTTCTAAATTAGGTTGTACATATTTCAAAAGTCTATGAGTCGTTTTTTTAATTTTGTTACTATTTTTTTAATTTGTATTTACTTTGTACAAGCTGTGTATTGATTATGTATTTTCCATATATCAGTTGTATATTGATTGCATATTTAAAGTATACAAGGTGTGTATTTAATGTATATTTATTATGTACCAACTATGTTATGACTATATATTAATTATTTTTTATTATGTATTGACTGTGTATTTACTTTGTACAAGCTTTATATTAACTATGTGTCAGGATGTATACAAGAATGAGAAGGAGACATACGTAATGTTTTGTAGGTATGCACATAATTTTAATTTTAGTGCTCACAAGGAACGTTACAGTTATCAAATTTCAAAAGGGTCAGATGTAAGGAATTTGTTTGTTTCAAAGCAGGTTTCAATAAGGGTCCTAATTTAAATTTACAAATAACATACCAAAGATATGATATCAGAATAGGTTTTCCAGTCATGATTAGGTATATAGTGAATGAAGATGGAAATTGGAAGGTACAAAAATTTATATAAAGCCATAATCATGATTTATCCAAACATCTACTTAGTTCATTTAGAAGCATAAGTGATGCGAAATCATCAGTTCTTAAAACAATGATAGAATTATAACCGTAGTTGTTTTTTCTACCTTGTCAATAAAGTTAGAAGTATCGATAATATTGGATTCTTTAAGAGAGATGGTTCTAACTACATTCAAAAGGAGAAAAGAATGAAGATTGAATACATATTGCTAATTCTTAAATTCAATTATTTAAAGATTGGCAAGTTAATGGCCCTTTGTTCGCATGAGACTTCCAAATTAATGAATTTGATAGATTGTTGGATTTTTTTTTTTTATGAGATGAGGAGAATAGATTATGACTTTTTTGGAGATGTGATAATTTTTTATACTAGCTACAAGCTTAATAAATATAATTTAGTCTGTATACCCTTTATTGGAGTTCATAATCATTAGGAAATTATTTTGCTTGGGATAGTATTTTTGTTAGAGAAAATAATTGAATCATTTGCGTGACTATTGAGACTATTTATATGAATAATGGAAGAAAAATATCCAATAATAATACTTATTGATCAGGAGCAGATAATGGCTAAGGCCATTAAAATTGTATTACCTCTAACACGTCATAGATTGTTCCATGAAAAGAATATTTTGATAAGTTAGTAATTTTGAAGATTCCACAAATAGTTCAAGATGAGTTAAAAATAATATTTTATGAATTCTGCATAAATTATGAATACAAATATAAGCATCTAGCTTACCCACCCTCTTGACATTCCAAAAAATTATACTAATTATTGGAAACTTTCCTAGATGAAGCATTTGAGGTTGTTGTCCTAAAATAAATAGATAGGTTGAGCTGCATTTTTTCTTCTTCTTATTTGAAGTAACTAATGTAAATTGTTATTTTTTTGACATTAATTAAATTATGATCATCAATATCATGAATCTCCTTATGATATACTTCATCATCAGTAGAATTTATCTCTCCTTCTTCCCAGTTAAATATATAATGTGTAGAATAGCTGAACCCATTAGTATGGTTACTAGGATCCCAATCAGAGTCATGATCAATATTGGAGATCCAATTTATATTATTCATATGATTATCATGAGATAATGAGGATTTGAGGATGGTAATAATTGAGAACATGTTAGATACATCAATATACTCTGAAGGATCATTGACAAAACCTTGCACATTATTGACATGGAGGAATGGAATTATCGACATTGTAATTCAGGTAAGGGTTACACTTATCAACCATGATAGGATCAGTCTAGTTAACATTACCTAAAGATTCATTTGTAGGAATAGAGTGAGTAGGAACATGAACAAGGGGTTCATTATTACATTCTAGGAATAGGTCAAATATGAGCACATTCCCTTCAGTTGTATAAGGGAGAGAACAAGCATTTTTTAAATCATTTCCAACAACTATATGTTTAGTGCTTAGTTTTTTCCTTAGCTACGGGTGGACTATATAACATTCAATATTACAATGACCAAAAGTTTTACATGATCACAAAATGTAGTTAAATAGTATATGATAACTTTTTGAAGATAGCCAAACTTTTTTAAGCAAAGCCAAATGCTATTTTGATATTGTTTAGAAATGTCCAGTTCGAAAAAAATCCTAGCAACAAAGGGTTTGGAACCAACATCAATTGCTCTATCAATTTGCAATGTCATACCAAAAAGAGAATCCAAACCAAACAAGATCCTTAGTGAGAAAAGTTGTGGCCTAAACTTAGGAAAAGAAATCTAGATTGGAACATATAGGATATTCAATAGTGATATAAGAAAAAGGAGACCACTTCATATAATGATTGCTAATATAATAGGATCTATGCCTATACACATCTATAATCCAAATAGTTGAAAAGTTTAATAAGAATATGACGGGGGTCAAATAGGGTCACTGAAAATTTTCTAGAGAGCTTGAGATTGAAGAAAAATCTATGAATTAAATCTAATCACTACATGAAAATGCGTCATTACCGTAGGACTTATCGGTGGATGTTTTTAGTCGGTAATACCGGCATCGTTACCAGCAGATGTTTTGCCGATAAATTAATGGCACAATATCCGGTGGATTAACCGTCGTAACCTTATCGCCGCACAATCCTCCAGCATTTTGTCAGTATTTTTTAGTTTTCTAGCGCATTCTCCGCCGGTACTGACTGGCAAACTTACCGGCATATCATGCGCCAGCTTACTTAAACTAAACGAACTATTTTCTAGCGGCTGTGCAATTGGTGCTTTAACCGGCGGATAATACGCTAGAAATTATGTTGGTTAAAGCCCTATTTTGGCCTCCCCTGAATGATTTCTCTCCTTTCATTATGTCTCGCTCGGATGACTATTGCACGTCTGAGAGTTGTGCCGCCGCCGTGATTTCTTCCCTCTCCTCGCTCAAGTCCCGACTTCCCAAAATCGGCCTCCCTTCGCTCAAGTTCACTAGCTGCCCCGACATCCAACCTTTAAGCCGAGCCTTAGTCGCGTCCGAGTGCTCCCCCGACCAAACCTCGCTGACTTTCGCCAAAAGATGTCTTGAACACCACCAGTAAGAGAATGTATTATCTCATCACCTTGAGTTTGAATGCTCTTACTATGCATTTGCAAGAGAAGATATATTGGAGTGTAATTTTTGAACAAATTAGTTTTAGTAGAATTCAAGTTGGATGGTTGAAGTAGAGGAACGCATTGACTTTGTTGTGTGATATAAAAGCCCCCCTCAAACTTAAGGGGAACTTATATATGGTGGTGGTTAGACCTACAATGCTTTTTTATGCAAAATGTAGGGCATAAAAAGAGAAGCATAATATTAAGTTAAGTGTTCCAGAGATAATGATGCTCGGGTGGATGAGTGGCTTTACTCTTAGAGACATGATACGAAATGATCATATACATGAAAGGTTGGAGTAGCACTATTTGAAGATAAAATTAGATAGATCAGTCACCTTAGATGTTTTTAAATTATATATATATATATATATATATATCGTGAATTTGAGTAAAATGCATTGGGCATTGATGTGTGGATGTAGAGGAATGTATTTGGCATACTTGATTATAGACATGATATAAAAATAACATATACGTGATAATATTGGAATAGCTCCAGTGGAAGATAAGATTAGAGAGAGTCACCTTGGATGGTTTGGTCACTTAAAACGAAGGTCTTTCAAGCAGGCTAAGACTCTTTGTATTTTTCTTCAATAAATATTACAAAATTATCTAATATATTCATATTATATGTAGGTTATAGTATGAATATTAGAACTCAAAAAAGTTGAATGTATAACCAATTGGTGCAAGGACGAAAGGTTTTAATGGATGAGTTCATTAGAGGAGTGAATATTTTTATTCAAACAGCTTCTCAACTGCCCAACTTTACTCAGATGGAAAGTTTCGTTGCCCATGTTCTAAACATAAAAATCAGATGCACCTAAGCCCAAATGACATAAATGTTGATCTATACCGACGAGGCTTTATGCCAGAATATTAGTATTGGACTTCTCATGGTGAGTATGAATCACATTTTGATTCTCGATGTGACCCATCTACAGTTGCTAATATAGATGAGGAAGAAAATATCTGACATAATCTTGAGGACTTAATTCATGATATAAGTGGAGCATAATTTGAACAATATACATAAGAGCCATCTAATAAATAAGCATAATTTTTTTATAATTTATTACATGCTTCCCAACAACCAATATGGAAGGGATGAACCACTCACTCAAAGTTATCCGTTGCTGTTAAGATGTTAAGCATCAAGGTAGAATATAATTTACTTTAATAAGGATATTAATATATGTTTGTTACAAAAAAAAAAAGTGTTGGGTAGAGATCCGACTCCTGTTGAATTGCATAGTCATACCATTAGCGGCAGGAGGATCAACAATGGGTTGATGAGCGTGCGAGGAAAGCCTACGTAAGTATATTAGTTTCATTTTTATTAACTTTCATAGGAGGAGTATACACAGCTTCGAGAGAGTCAGGCTTCAACAGGTGAAGGTTCATCTGGTGGATTAGCAGAATATTCTAACTACCGCACTTGGTCGCAAACGGTAGGAGGACTGCAGCATGGTAGAGTATACGATTTAGGCTCGCAAGCGGCTGCATATGAGTTGTAGACATCTGGTAGCTCTAGTTTATCAGCTAACACCAAGGAGTCTTTATATACCCAACAGACAGCTGCCCTTACAATCAAGCTAGAACATGTAAGAAAAGTACAAGCTAACTGTCATATGCATATGCAGATGCAATAGTAGCAGATGCAGATGCAGCAGTAGCAACTAGAGATGCAGCAGCATATGAAGATACAATAAGCTGAAATATTAGAGGAAATGTGAAAGATGAGGGAGCAGATGAGTAGTGGGAGGAGTACATCATCAGTTGAGGAGGAGACTAAATTAGAGTCGTAGGTGTTATTTATTTTGCTGATGTGGACATTTATATTTTGACATGTTTAGTTGTTTGTTCATTGGACATATTGCTTTTTTTAGTATTTGATGTTTGTTGACAATACTCTTCTTGTTTATATTATGGTTTAAATATTTATATATGATAATGTAATTTGTAATGATATTGATTTGAAGTGGATGTATATATTATTGTTGTATTATTTTCTATGCAGGTATAATTATGGAAAATCAGTTTTAAAAGGGGGAAGGTTGTTTTTTATTTATTTATGCTACATGTTTCTAACGGATTATCCACCAAAAACATGCCGGTAATAGGATACAATAAGCTTTTTCGGTGACCATGTGTGCCTATAATATCGACAGCGTATGCAACGGTAACATTCGCCAATAATACAATACAACGAGCTTTCCTGGAGACCATATATGCCGGTAATATCAGTGTAACTTGTGACGATAAGGTTCGTCGGTAACAGAGCATCGTTTATTCCCCGACGTAAGATGCATTGGTAATAACGGCGTCTAATATCAGCCGAAAACATCGACGCATCGTACGTTAGAAAAAAGCAACAAAACAATCGTCGAATGACCTTTTTGTTTCACCGGAATTGCGCTGAAAGAACTGTCGAAACTAGTTTCGATGGAAATTTTACGCTGGTTTTTTATTTTTGATGTACGAATTACCGTCAGACCGTTTTACATCGAAAATGCGCTGGAAAGATAACATTTCCGACATATTTCGGTTGTTACATGCAGATTATATCCGCCGATAATGACACATTTTCCTGTAGTGGTTAGTCAACAAAATGTAAATTTATCAACCAAAGAAAACTAAAAAGAGATGGCTAAATCCTCAACATCTTCCTTCCAAATCCATAAAACTATCATACCTTAGTGAGTGGTAGCTTTCATATCCAGGAAAGGCATATCGAAAGAAGAACATGAAATACTACAAAAAAGCTAATGTATTCGTAACAGTATATAATAGATGTTTTAAAACCACTGCTATAGATAGAAATAGACAATAGTTTTAATTGTTGCTAAATTCACCATTGAGAAGTTGAAGTTACCACAATATTTTGTCGCAGCAGTTTGCAAACCGCCAGCTAAGACACATTGCTCATAAGTATACTATCTCCTCCTTTTGTACCCTAGTCAACTCATTTTCTTTCTTGATCATAACTTGATCTTCCTGGATCTCCATTCAATGATCATCCACATCAAATCATCGAACCCGATATTGAAGCCACCCATCTTGACATCGATTTCACCCATCTCGATGCAAAATCTAGTCATCCCGATGTCGAATCCTATCATCTATATGTCAAATCCTCCCATCTCGATGCATCCCAATGCCCTATTTGTCTCCTAAGCCACCGGTGATGGGGAGGAAAACAAGATGCAAAGGCCGGTGCTGCCGGTGGAGGGGGGTTTTGATTTTTAGTAAGTAAATTTCAGCTCACAAGAGATGTAAGAACTGTCTAACTTTCAGAAACCACTGCTCAGATCTGACTTATTTGGAAATGAACCCAAATCATTATTCTCCACATTACTCAGCTTTTTTTAAAGAGGCGATACTTCTCAATGGCTCCATTAGCAACACCGATGGATCACTTATAATGAGATCACTGAGTATGAGATGACAATTATTAGTTGTCTTCACTTCTCGATGTCTTCCTAGATCAATCAGATTAGAGCAATTTTTTTATTTTTAGGTATCTTAGTGTTGCGAGTCTTACTATTTCATTAGCTAGAGGAAGAGTTTTGATGCTTCGGTAGTGAGAGACCTCTAATGTTTCAAGGGGAACAGAATTTGAAATGCTAAAAAAATTTGAAGTCTTTCACCTCATAATTCCTATCTTCAAGCTCTTAAGCTTATGAGGTAAATAAAACAACTCTTTCAACTTCGGGCAGTCAAGTAGGTACAGTTCAATTAAGCAAGGAAATAAACATCCATCTTCAGTATTTACTTTTGCCTCAAACCAATCCTCTAATGTTATAGGTGGTCTTCTAATAATTTATTATGAATCTCTATGATCTAAGTGGAGTTTTTTTTTTTCAGCTACATCTATTTTTTGTCTTGAGGAATTTTTCTTTGAAAGTACTTTATTAGATGCAGAAATAGTTAATTACTATAATTTTTTGTTGTAATTGGATGATTATCCTAGACTTCAGAGTTTTTATTTTGTTAGATCTGTAACTATTTACAACGAACATATTTGGTTGAGGTTTCAGTTCTCTCTGTGTTTAAATGTGGCTTAAAGATTAAAAGAGAAACGCAGAGAGACAGTAAGAAAGAAATGTGGTAGCAGATTTCTAATTCTATATCTCCCAGTGTATGCTACAGTACATTGATATATATAGTATTTAGGCAGAGTGCCTTTACAGGTGGATGCATAGGATTGGTTGATGTCGTTACTATGTAACGGTGGAAATTGCTGGAGCTGCTTCTGGAGTCTTCTCCCATGTGTTGTCTGTTGCTGAATTGTCTGTAGGTGTTGTTAGCCCCTCGCAAATTGACGGTGATTTTTGAACATTGAGTTTGAAATGTAGGAGCTGAAATCTGGAGGTGGATAACGGCTTGGTAAGTATGTCGGCCACCTGATCTATCATCGAGATGGGAAGAACAGTTATGTGCTTTGCTTGGAGATGATCTCTGATGAAATGTACATCGACTTCAATGTGTTTCAACGTGGAGTGAAACACGGGATTGTTTGCAAGTGCGATGGCGAACATGTTATTGCAGTGAATCTCTGTTGAAGCTGTTTGATCATGGTGAAAGTCGGAGAGAAGACGCCTAATCCAGATGACGTCTGACGTGGCTGCTGCTAGGGATCTGTATTCAACTTTGGTAGATGATCATTCCACTGTTGTTTGTTTCTTAAATGTCCAGGAGATCCGTGTTTCACCTAGAAATGAACAATAACCTGAGATTGATCGACGAGTAGAGGGATCGGTGGCCCAGTCCGCGTCCGAGAAGGTCCGAAGAGTTAAGGTGGATTTAAGAATGGGAATACCATGGTGACTGGTACCTTGAAGGTAGTGTAGAAGACGTTTTAGTAGGATGAAGTGGAGTGGTTGAGGATTGTGAAGGTGTTGGCTGAGAGTGTTAACAGTAAATGAGATGTCTGGCCTGGTGATTGTTAGATATTGAAGTGAGCCCGTTAGCTGGCGATAGGAGACTGAAGGAGAAATTAGATGAATTAGTGGAGTTGAAAGGTGGCTTGGTGAGTGACGGATTTGCGAGAGGTTTACAGTTGAGTAAGCTAGCTTGCTGAAGTATGGCTCTGGTATATTGCGTCTGTGAGAGAAACATATTGTTGGCATTGCGAGCTATTTCAATGCCAATGAACCGCGAAGGTTTGCCCAGGTTTCGAATGGAGAAATTAGTGCTGAGAGCAGAGATGACGTTAAGAAGGTAATTGGGATCGTTTCAAATAAATAAAATATCGTCTACATAGAGGAGAAGATAGGCGTGGGTATCATTATGATGATAAGTGAAGAGGGATGGATCAGTTTGGCTTTTATGAAAGCCTTTTGATAGTAGAAATTCGGAAAATGTATGAAATCACTAGCGGGGAGCTTGTTTTAGGTCATATATAGATTTTTGAAGAAGACATACATTATTGGGAAGTTGGTTGTCTTCGAAACCGGTGGGCTGTTTCATGTAGATTTGCTCTTTGAGAGAGCCATGTAGGAATGCATTAGTGACATCCAGCTGATGATGAGGCCAATTGTTGTTGAAGGCGATAGTTAGGAAGACCCGAAGAGAGGGAAATTTGGCTACTTGACTGAAGGTTTCCGTGTAATTGAGCCCATATTCTTAACGATGTCCTTGCGCTACTAAGCGAGCTTTATAATGGGCAATCGTCCCGTTAGTATTGGTTTTTATTTTGTAGGTCCAGCGGGAGACAAGAATTATTTCATTGTGAAGAGCGGATACTAGTGTCCAACTGCCTTGCTGTTGTAAAGCGAAAAATTCCAAAGCCATGGAATTGCGCCAGTGCTGATGTTTCGCTGCTTCCTGATATGTGGTGGGAGTAGTAGGAGTGGTGATGAGTTGATGGTGGCGGTCTAGTATTTGACGAGGTTTAAGAGATCCTGTTTGATGACGGGTGATCATGGGATGATGAGGGCAAGGTGGAGATGATGGAGTGGGAGATATAGAGGAAGAGATGATGGTCTGAGGTATGGGAGGAGCTGATTGACTTTGTTGTATTGAGGAAGTAACATGGGATGATGAGGATGAAGTATCTGATGATACCATGGGTGAAGAGAGCAGAGAGATGGGAATTAGAAGACGAGGATTGGAATTATGGTTTGAAGGTTGATTTTACGTGGAGTCATCTGAGAGGGAGAAAGGGAAAATGTGTTCGTCAAAGGTGACGTTACGAGATATAAACATTTTGTCAGTCTTTGGATCGAAGCTGTTGACCTCGATTTTGCTCAGACCCGGGCCTAAAGAGTTGACTTGGTCAAATTGACCAAGCCAGACCTTATGGCCCTCCCCACTGGGTTCGGTGGGTCGAGTCGAGTCTGTCGGGCTCGTGCTTGGACCCTGGGTCAACCCGGTTGACCAAGTCAACCAGAGTTGACCAATTTGAACCCTTTGAGCCTAAAATCAATTCTAAATTTATTCCATGAATTTCATGGCTCAAACCCTCACCCCATGGACCAAATTGACTAGGTTGACCAAGTCAACCCTTGACTGGGTCAACCCAAGTCATAATGGGTTAAATATGACCTATTAAGGCCCAATAATGGCCCATTTAATGCCCTATTCAATTCCTTGAATTTCAAATAGCAAACCACGACCTCCTAGCTCTGATTTCCCTCCCAATTAGTGTGTGATCCAATCCCAACCGTTGACACATTGATTAGGGCTTTAAATAGAGAGAAATTAGGGTTAGGAAGGATCTTTTTGCTCTTGCTCGATCTAGAGACCACCTCAGGCTCTGAGATTTTGTGAGAGCGCTCCCACGACTTCCCTCCACGACGA
>NW_021319127.1:971660-975047 GCF_001605985.2 Dendrobium catenatum
GAGTCTCTTTTTTTTTTATTGTGTACTGGATCTTCATAGAAAACTAAGACGTTAAACTTTATATTTCTCTATCGCCGCAAATATCTCAGAACTCAACAATTATAAAAATTTAAAATATAAATTTAATAAAAATTATAATTAGATTGATGATATTTATGAATCCGAATATTAAGATATAATACATTATTGATATTGAAGTTGAATATAACATAATTGGGAATATTAAAGGTGATTGAAAAAAAATTAGAAAAATAAATTCAATAATGATTGTTTTAAAATATGACTGGAGTGGCACTAATTAAAGATAATGAAATTAAAAATGTAAATAGGTGATTTAAGCATACGCTAAGAATAAAAATATATCAATTAGATGAGCTAATAAAATTAGTATCAAAGGAATAAAAGGAAAGATATATAAATATAAGATTATATTGATAAAATTTTAAATAATTTTTAAAAAATAAAATTTAAATAATTATTACATGTACGAATAAGAACATTCATGGCAGTAGAGAGATAGAGACTTTATCGTCCAAAATTTGCATGAAGATCCAGCATAAGCACATATATGATATGAGGTATGCAAAAATTGTGAGAGACACTGTGATTTTTACATGAAAATTTATGAAAGGAAAAATTTTTTACCCATGTAAAATTTTATTTTAACATCTAAAAATAGTGATTTAATTCAATTAAAACTTTAGAATGATATTTTACACAATCTCTTGTAGTTTGATTATGTTTTGAAATAGTGGATTTTTGCTCAATAGTATTTTTGTTATCCATCGTTGAGACATTTTGATAATTTCTAAAATTAATCTAATTATGTTTTAATTAATGAAATAAGAGAGAAAAGATATGAGTTAGAAAATATAAGCTTGGGTTTAGAGGCTATATTATGATTTTCATTCGTCAACCATGTTAGGAAATTTGCTAGTTTTAATGTAAGGAGTTATTACCTTGTTTCTGATCTTAGGGATTTTTTGTATTTGAGATTTTTCTGTTCAAATTTGTATTTTTCTCATAAGAAAATGAGAATAATTTTATATTAATAAAACTTTGATTATATAACTTTTATATGTTATAGAAATTGAGATTATGTATGTTTTGAGTATTTATTTAATACTTTTTGCAAGTTAATTTTGAAAAAAAAAACTATAATTTTGATCCATTCAGAAAATTATTTTAACATCTAAAAATGGTAATTTAATTCAATTAAAGATTTAGAATATTATTATATATGATATATGATCCATGGTAATTTGATTAATTTCTGAAAAATATGAATTCATGCTTAATAGGGCTTTATGTTATCTACCATTAGGATATTTTAATACTTTTTAAATTAAGTCTAATTATACTTAATTTATTGCAGTGCCTTGGTAATTAATGTAGATATTTTTGTTATTAATGTTATAGTACAATAATAATAATGTGTATGTGTAAATGACAAGTAAATACTAGTTGACATATTAGTTTAAGATTGATTGACCTATATAGAATGGTGGGTCAATTAACTTTTCTTTAAATATTGTGATTTGGTATTATTTTCTACTAATTCACATGCAATTAATTAGGAGTTATAATGAGTTATTACTATACTGATGGACAAAGTGTGACAACTCTACTTATTGAGTCAATTGTTATCGACAATTGATTATAGGTTAATGAAAAATACCGTGAGAGCTAGAATTCTTTCTTATTTAGTGTGACTATCAAAATACATGTTATTGATAGATTCTTCATATTATTATATGAGTTTATTGTTACTACATGAATTTGTTATTACTGTATTATTTTATTGCTCCTCCCACTAGACTTTACTATTATCAATATAGGCACTAATATTATTTGATAATAATATTTCATTGTACTGATACTAAGTACGTGATACTGAGCACATAATATACTAATTTTATAATGATATAGAAAGATAATATGTGTACGCTCCTATATAATTTTACTATATTTATATGATTTTAATAATCTTTATTGATGCTTTGATTTTACAATTTTATATAATTTCTTTACTGAATGATAATACTGATACGATGACTGCTTTATCATTTGACACCTATATTGGATTACTAGTTTCCTCATTAAACATTTTACTGACTTTCGTACTATATTATTTTACTACTTTGTAGACTTACTGCTACTGCATGTGAGTTTTATTATTTTTATATTAATCTAATTATCATATGAATGTTACTACTATTATTTAGTTGCTAATATGCATATTGCTCATTTACCATACTTTGAATTTAGTTATAGGATTTTAGTGACCTACTAAGCTGTTTGACACATTACATATTATTTAAATAATTTCAGGTCAGGGAAAAGGTTCAGGAGTGTGAAATGATCAGGATCCCTCATGTTATATTTCTTTTTATTTACGTTATTCTTTTGTACTCAGGAATAGATGGATATGTTGTTAATATATAATTCCTTAGTATTATTTATGATTTATTTTTTTATGAATAAATATAGATGTTTTGAATTATAAAATTTGTTTATGCTCTTATATAATCCACTAAGTGATGTTATCAAAAGTCATTTTCTTATTTGCATTTCATTTTGTATTTTTTTTAGAGAGCATTAGAGTGGAATTAAGAGAAAAAAGAGAAGAGAGGGGAAATATAATCTTGGATTTGGAGGTTATAGGGCAATTTTTATCAATCGATCATGTTGGAAAATTTGTTCATCTCATTGCATGAAATCATTATCCTATTTATGATTTCAATAATTTAATATTTTTGATATTTTCTGATCAGTTTTATATTTTTTTATTAAAAAATGAGGAGCATTTTATAATGATAGAACTTTTACGGCGTGATTTTTATATGATACAAAAATTGAGATTATGAATATTTTGAGTATTTATTTAAGATTTTTTTTTTCAGTTGATTTTGATAAAGTTATGATTCAGGAAATTATTTTGACATTTAAAAATAGTGTTTTAGTTCAATTAAAGTTTTATAATATTATTTTATATAATTCTTAGTAATTTGGTTTATATATATAATTTTTGCTTAGTAAGATTTTATGTTGTTTACTATTAGGATATTTTGACATTTTCTAAATTAAGCCTAATTATATTTTATTTACTGCAATGCATTAGTAATTAATGAATGTAAATATGTCGTTATAATTATTATAATATTGTAATAATAATATGTATTTGTAAAAGATAAGTAAATATTAATTGACCTGTTGGTTATATATTGATTGACCTATACATGGTAGTGTTGTCCTCTCACTACAGGAAAATCACTTATTACCGGCGCATTTTCCGGCGGCTTTCCGGCGGTCTGATTTCCGGCGGCTTTTGACGGCTTATTTCCTACAAAATTTTCCGGCGGCTTTCCGACGGATTACCGGCGGCTT
>NW_021319127.1:975147-988285 GCF_001605985.2 Dendrobium catenatum
GTAAGACTGGCCGGTTGTGGGGTTCGGGCGCAGGAGTGGGGAGGCCTGCCGGATCCGTTTTTTTTTTTTTTAATTTGACCGGCGGTTTAAGACCGCTGGTAAGCCGCCGGAAAAAACCGCCGGAATTTATTTTCCTACGCGGTTTTTACCGGCGGCATTTAAACCGCCGGAAAACCGCCGCTAAATTGCAAAACCGCCGGAAATTGGCGCCGGAAATGAGTGATTTTCCTGTAGTGTCTACTGATTCACTAGATACTAATTGAGAGTAATAAGGAGTTATTACTGTGCAGATGGATTAAGAATGATAATTGTATTTACTGAGCCAGCAATTACCCGACTGTTGATTACTAAATACTGGAAAATATCATGATAGCCAGAGTTCTTACTTGTTTAGTATGACTACTGAAATACATGTTATTTGGGCATTATTCTCATTAGTATACAAATTTATTGTTATTTCATTATTTTTTTACTCCTTCATTTGGATTATTTTAGTTACTAATATAGAAATCGATATTGTTTGATATTATTGATTCACTATAATAATATTAAGCATATAACATATTGAACACATAATATACTGATTTAATACTGAGATAAAATATATGAATAATATGTGTACACTCCTATATGATTTTATTATATTTATATGATTTTAATTATCTTTATCGATACTTTAATTTTATCATTTTATACGATTATTTTACTGATTGATAGTTCTGATATGATGATTGCTTTATCGATTTGACACTCGTAATTATTTTTATGGTTGCCCCATTGTACTATTTTACTAACTTTCATATTGTATTATGTTAGTGATTTATAGACTTCACTACTATTACTATATGCGAGTTTTAAATTTTTGCACTGATTTAATGATCATATGAATGCTATTGCATGTTGCTCTTGTACTATACTTTGAATTAATCATCTACAGGATTTTAGTGATATGTTGGGATGCTTGGCTCATATTATGTAGTTTAAATAATTTCAGATCAAATAAAAGGTTAACGAGTGTGAGACTCATCAAGATTCCTTATATTTATATTTTTATTTTAGTTATTCCTTTGTACTCTGGGATGAAAGGATATGTTATGATTATATAATTCATGAGTATTATTTATGATTTTTTTTTTATCAATGAATATAGATGTGTATTGATGTTTTGAATTATAGAATTTATTTCTACACTTATATAAACAACTAAGTAATGTTATCAAAAGCTATTTTTCTATTCATTTTTCATTCCATGTGCTTTTAACATAGAGCATTAGAGATGAATTAAGAAAAAAAAAAGGAGAAGAGAGAGGAAATATAATATAGGATTTGGAGGTTATGAAGCGATTTTCATCGATCAACATGTTGGGAGATTTGCTTGTCTTATTGTAAGAAATCATTATCCTATTTTTTTTCAATAATTTAGTATTTTTGATGTTTATTGATCAAATTTATATTTTTATTATAAAAAAATGAGAATAATTTTATATATTATAGAGATTGAGATTATGAATATTTTGAGTATTTATTTAACATTTTTTATTGATTGATTTTGAAAAAGTTGTGATTTTTATCAATTCAAAAATTTATTTTGACATCTAAAAATAGTGCTTTAATTCAATTAAAATTTCATAATATTGTTATATACGATACTTAATAATTTGATTGATTTCTAAATGAATAAGATTTTATATGCTTACTATTAGAAAATTTAGCATTTTTTGAATTAAGCTCAATTATACTTTATTTACTGTAATGCATAGGTAATAAATATGAATATGTTGCTATTACTGTTATAATATTGTAATAATAATGTGTGTGTAAAAGATAAATAAAGATTGGTTGACCTGTTGCTTGTAGATTGAGTAACATGTGCATGATGGTAAGCCGATGATATTTCCTTTAAATATTGCATGTTGATGTTATTATGTACTAATTCATGTGATACTAATTGAGAGTTATAAGGAGTTATTACGGTGTCGATGGATAAAGAGCGATGACTTTATTTACTGAGCCAACGATTATTTACTACTGATTACTGTTTACTCAAGAAATATTGTGATAGTGAGAATTCTTACTTTCTTAGTGTGAATACTAAAATACATGTTATTAAGCCATTTTTTCTATTACTATATGAATTTGCAAGCTTATAGTCAAATCAAGCTTCTCAAGGAAACGAACCCAATGACACCATATTCAGTCCAATCTGAGCCCAAATTAAAGGAAAAAAATCATACTTTAAAGCTTCAGAGCATTATATGAATGACTAAATGATATTCAAATATGAAATGCTTACCGTCGAATCAAGCGGCTCGATGAGACTAATCCAACAAGCCCAATATCACTCAATTATGACATTAATGAAGCACTTAAATGCTAATAAATGCTCTATGACCAAGGGAACCAATATGAGTCATTTAATGGAACACTACAAAATTACCCCGAATCTTTTCCATATCTACTAAGCATGTCACTCCCAAAAAATTATAAATAGACTTTCCATTCTTCACATGAGGAGGAAAAAAGGAAGGAGGAAGAAATGAATAGCTCTGAGACTGGAAGAATCCTGGAGCTTTACCCCGGCACCACCGCCAATGAATCCATACCAGCAGGTCATCTCTACTAAACCTTTGCCCAACCATTATTGTTGGACCTTCATGTGGAAGCCACTGTTGGGCCTTTTCTTCAATCATTGTTGCATGTCGACTATGGTACTTTCGACTATTATCATTCAACTATGATCCTTCCGACCTCCGTCGATAGCCGACTACGATCCTGATGACCACTGTCACCCAATTACAATTCTTCTTAGCTTTGCCATTCACCGACTACAGTCCCTCCTACATCTATCGCCCAAGTATCATCCTACCAATTCGATGAACTGGCCAACCCTCTCTTGAGGATAACTCTCATGTTATTAAATTCTTCCATCCATATAAAGTTATATATATGATGTATATGTGTTATATTAAGCCGACGCCTTCCCCCGAGGAAGGGCATCATTTGTAACCAATTACAAATATTAGTGGATTCATTCAAACTAGGCGATGCCCCATGAAATTTTCTCTTTTCATGGGTTTCCATGTAAAAACTCTAGTGTCTCTTATGAATGTTACATCCCTCTCTCTTATATGTATGTGCAATGGTTTTTTTGTACAAAGCTAAAATACTAAACTTTATATCTCTACAACCATGAATTTTCTAGGACGCAACAATTTTTATCGAATATTTGTCTGTGCATTTTTAAAGCATTTTTGTGGGTATGTGTTACTTCTTGAATTAGCTATTATTCATTAAATGTTTTAAAATGATCTTATAAATGTTTCTTATGTATAATTTTCTAAATGTGCATTATTGAGTATGTATGCAAATTTTATGTGTTATCTACTAAAATATCATTCATGTGATAATTCAAACATCTTTATTATTATGTTAAATGCTGCATATGGATGTTGAACACATTGATTTTTACATATACATGGCATTTGATTTCTTTAATAGGAATTTTGTAGTCTATTTAGCAATTGGTTGCTCAATTTATATGTTTATATGTCATTTTAAGAAAGAGTAAAGCATATACATAATAGATTAAAATTTGATAATGTTAAAATTCAACTGGGTGTATGTTCAGTACAAATGTATTCTTTTGATAATCCAGTTGATTATGAATTTATTTTGATGAATTAAAATATATTTGATTATTTTATATGACTCATTGGGATGAAATATGAATATTTATATGCTATTTTCTAAAATATGGATACTTAGTTGGCTCTATGCATGTGAATTTAATGATGAGATAATTAGAATTAAGTACAATTCTTTCAATTAAATTTTTGTGGTGTGACAACTAATGCCAACTTACTACATAACCAATAATGTTGATGCTGGTTATTATAAATAAGGATGACACTCATCATCATGAATAATACTGATGCTCATCATCACTAGTATGATTAACAATCACTGTTAATATATATCAATGTTAATACTTGTCATTACTAGTAAGGACAACTCTTGCTATTACCACAAAAAACTAATGTTTGTTGTTTATATCATTTTTGAAGCTCGCCTTCTAAGTCTTTTGTCTCCTCTCTTATCATGAGAGAAATTGAACATACTATTGAGTATCTCTTGTTGATAACTCTAGCGTCTCAATATTCTCTCTACTTATGAAACTTGTCATTTTAAATTCATGTCCATAATATTATATTAATAAATTCTCCAACTATAAGGAAATACACGTTTTATAATATATAATCATATTAGTGAAATTATTTCAACTAAAACATGCCATGTGATCTCCCCTACTAAAAAAATTTCAAGTAAAATATCTCAATATCCTTTTAAGTTATTATTAATTTATTTATGTTCATGTATTAGATTTTTTTAAAAACGTTTCTCTTTATCATCATAAATATTTCAACGCATAATAAGTGGCATATAGTTAAATCTCCAAAAAAAAAAAAAAATAGTCTTGCGACAAAATTGTAACTCAACCCCCATTTTATAAAAGAAATACAACAACAAAAACAACAAGCCTTTATCCCACTATGTGGGGTCGGCTACATGAATCCTTTCTCTCTATCGTGTCATATTAAGAGTCAAATTCTCATCTAAATCTAATAAAGAAAGGTCATTTCTAATATTTTCTAACTAAGTCTTTTTTTAGGTCTACCGCTATCTTTCTTAACATAAATCAAATTTAATACATCTACTTTCCTAATCTAGTCATCGGAAGGCCGCCATTTTATGTGACCAAACCATCTAAAGCGACTCACTATAATCTTATCTTCTACTGGAGCTACTCTAATATTTTCACGTATATACTCATTTCGTATCATGTCTTTAAGAGTAAAACCACTCATCCACCTAAGCATCCTCATCTCTGCAATACTTAACTTAATTTTATGCTTCTCTTTTAATGGTCAATATTCAACACCATAGAGCATTGCAGGTCTCACTTCGATTTTATAGAATTTTCCTTTAAGTTTGATAGAGATTTTTCTATCACACAATAAGCCCGATGCATTCCTCCACTTAAATCATCCAACTTGAATTCTACTAATAATAACCCCATCTATTTCACAATCACTCTGAACAATAGCCCAATATATCTAAAGCGTGTACTCTTATTAATGACTTGATCACTCAAAGTCACAGTCCCCCCATTAGATCTATTACTACTAAAATTACACTTTATATATTTAGTTTTAGACTTACTCAAGTGAAAGTCTTTAGATTCTAAGGTTTGACCTCCATAAATATATCATTAGCAAAAAGTATACACCAGGTACAACCTCTTGTAAATGTCTAGTGAGAACATCCATGACTAAAGCAAAAAAGATAAGGGCTTATAAAAGAAATAAAAGAGAATAATTTTCCCTATGAAGAAATAAAAAAAGAGGGATTCACTTATAAAACATATAATTTTTATGTCTTTATATTTCAATATATAGAAGGTTATATATTTATATAATATTTTTGTGTTTCTATTAAATTAAGATATAACAACAACAACAACAATATTAAGCCTGTATCCCACTACACGGGGTTGACTACATAAATCCTTTTTCTCCATTATGTCATGTTGTTGATCAAATTCTTATTTAAATATAATAAAAAAAATGTCATTTCTAAAATTTTCTAACCAAGTCTTTTTAAGTATACATCTACCTTTCTTAGCATTAGCTAAATATAATACATCTATTCTCCTAACCGGGTCATTAGAAGACCTTTGTTTTATGTGACCAAATCATCGAAGGCAACTCTATCTAATCTAATGTCTTACTGGAGGTACTCTAACCTTTTTACGTACATGCTCGTTTCGAATCCCGTCTCTAAGAGTAAATCCACTCATCTACTTGAGCATCCTCATATTTGCAACACTTAACTTAATATTATGCTTCTCTTTTAATGACCAACATTCTGCACAATAAAGAATTGTTGGTCTTACTACCATCTTATAAAATTTTCTCAAGTTTGAGGGAGATTTTTGTACCACATAACAGGCCCGATGCATACCTCAAGTTCAACCATCAAACTTGAATTCTACTAATAATATCCCCATCTATTGCATCATTACTCTGAACAATATAACCAAGATATCTAAAACAAATACTCTTATTAATGACTTAATCGTTCAAAGTTACAATCTCTAAATTATATCTATTACTATTAAAATTACACTCAATATATTCGCTTTTGAATCTATTGAAACAAAAACCTTTAGACCAATTGACTCGATAATTTAATTCAATTAAGATGTATAAAAATATATTATTATTTTAAAAAAACAATGTATTAATATTTTTTTTACTTAAAATCTAAATATTTTATTAAATAAACATAAAAGTTTAAATATTAAAATTTAAATACGTTACTAAAAATCCCAAAAATATATTTATTAGTCTTAACATTTCTTCCGTAGTCACCGAGGCTGCCCGGGTGCATTCCGGTCATTCCATCTACCTCGCAAGAATCCAGGAGGAACATGCGTACGGCTCATAGATTATTGGAACAGGGTAGTTCTGTAATTCTACCTCCAAACGGCACTGTTCTTCGAACAAGTAAGGAAAACTAGAAATCAAAACACCACGACCGTCCTTTTATCTTTTTACCGGAGCTGGGCCGGAGGTGCTGCGAAGAAGCGTTGTTTGGTGTGCAGGCACGAGGAGCTCAGCTAGAGAGAGAGAAACCCCAAGACAGGGACAAAGAGAGAGAAGGAGAGACAGAGGATTTTTTCTAGATAATTACCAACAAGGGAAGGTTTCCGGGTCTTCAATCGAGAGCTCCACGGCGGTTTCTGTGACATCGGTAGCTCCCGATCTCTGATTTCGAAGATCGTTATCGCCGCGGAGGCGGCGGAAAATCGGGTTTTAAAATCCCAATTAGGGTCACAGGCATAGGTCGTATGATCTATGGTAAGCAGCCCAAACCTTTTGAGTTATTTATTTTGCCCTCGATTCTGTTTTTTTTTTTTTTTCTCTCTTTTTCTCACTTGTTTAGGGATTAGGATTTGTGATTTGGTCCGAGCTGTTATGGTAGAACGAGTGCGGGTACATTCTCGAACTTGATTTTTTAGCGCTTGATATTAAGGCATTAGCAGAGATTGATGGTGGTAAATTTGGGAACTCCTATTTTTGGTACTTCGGACTTGGGAGTTGGAGAGGAAGCCGACATGTGGAGCTGCTTTTTTAAAGGGGTGTGGAGATGGTTGAATGCTCATGGGCGTGTTGATTGATATTAGTTTATATTGTCCAGTGAAAGAAAAACTGGGGACTGGGATCAGTTGATGTGCTGTGTGTTGGGATTTGAGGCATTTCATAGACGATTTCCATCATTTTTCATACTACTATGTTTTTTTTTTAATAAATAGGGATTTGATAGATTCAAACCGGTCAATTAGTATAGGGGCAGTGGGGAACTAATGGTTCCTTTGATTAAAATCAGTTCTTCTGTGTTTTGTACTTGGTAAGAACATGAGCTGAACTGCTGAAGCTTGCGTTTTACAATAGTAGGTTATTGGACCCTCTTTTTTCTTGCTACGTCTATGAGATGGAATATTTTTGTTACATTTATGAAGGGAATTTCTTTTGGAGCCTATGTCACCAGGGATAAGCTATAAGCTAGGGGAGATCCTTTTTTATGGACAATGGCCTTGTAATTTCCACATATCTGCAATCAGGGGGTAGGTGAGAGTGAAGGTATTATCTTTTTGGATCGATTATGAAGTCAGTACTAATTTTCTGGGACTGCAGCAAAGTTGTTGATTAGATGATAGAGAAGTAGACGTAGAAATGATTAGAACGGATGATATAATTTAGATGATGCAACAGGTAGCTTCCATTTATAGATGCACTGTGAGCCATTGTAGAGAAAATTTTACAATATTGAACCAAAGTGTTCATGCATGTCTTAGATGCGTGGGACAAGAAGCAAGAGAATTTTATTTCTTCCCTTTTGTGATGAGATGTTATTACTCTTTTATTCCTTGGTTTTTTGTAAAAGTTGCTTTTGCATATTGATTGTCTATCCTACAATGCTAATTTCTTCCACTTTTGATTCATGATACACTAAATGGATAATTAGTGGTGTAAACAAGTTGAGTTGAACTTGAGTCAACCCCATCCTGAGCTTGAGCTCGAGCTTCAATTGTACAAGTTTGAGTTGATTTATTTATTATGAAAGAGATAAGCTGATTCCAATTAAAGTAAACATTGTAATAAAATGATAAAATAATGATAAATTAAAAGAAAAATAATGATAAATTATTGAGATAAGGAAGAGAGAGATTCTTTTTTGGTATATGTAATAATTTTATTCTTGAAGTATTAAATTGTAATATATTTTAAGTCTGTTTTATCTTAATATTTTCTGAATAAGATGTCTCATGAGTTGATGATTCAAACTGGATTGAATTAGTTGCTCCCTTATCAATAATGTCTAATGAGTCAAAATATTTATATAACCATGCTTTGATCTAGGTTACAACAACAACATCAAGCCTTTATCCCTCTATGTGAGGTCGGCTACATGAATCCTTTTTCTCCATTGTGTCATCTTAAGGGTCAAATTTCATTTAAATCTAATAAAAAAAATGTCATTTCTGATATTTTCTAACCAAGTCTTTTTAGGTCTACTTCTCTCTTTCTTAACATAGGTCAAATCAGTAGGTTGACGTTTTATGTGTCCAAACCATCTAAGGCGATTCTCTCTAAATTTAGGAAACTTCTTCTAATGAATGTTGGGAAAGAAATGCTTGAAAATGGCTGTTTTACCAAGAGGCAAGGAGGCCCCACTCTAATGCCAAAGTTTGTGGATATAAATGAGGCTGTTCAACCCCTTATCTATATTAAGCTGGAAGGGGAGGTTTTGGGGTGAGGATCTTGAGTTAGCCTTTTTCATCTATCATGGGTGTGTGTTGGATCATTTGAGCTTATAGATTGAACTTATCTATTATTTTTGGACCCATCCATATTCCTCGTCCTCATTATTAGATGAAACTTAATGCACATTGTACATCAAGGATTAGGATTTGAGGTCTTAAGTAATATTTCAATGATTTAAAAAATCTATTTGTATGGAAGATCTACGATATTTTAATCTCATAGCACAATGAAGCAACAATGAGCTATAGATGACGTGGAGGGTAGAGGCAATGATGATGGAATAAAGAACAAAGTTAGAATTGAATGCACAATTCTTCGAGCTTTACACCATGGAATATTAGCGACTTCATATCCGAGGGGAAAAAGTTATTTTGACAGCCAAAAATTTTTTGTTAGGAAGAAACTAGTACCTTTTATCTAAAAAAAAAAAAAACAAATCTTTTTTGAAATCCATAAAGAAATAAAATATCAATACTTAAATTTGTAAACAAAATCTTGGTCATTTGATCATGGTGGAGTAGTAGTTGAATTAGGTTTAAATCAAGTTTAGTGCCTTTTGGGTATGCAAAACATAATTTAGTTCAAGTTCATATAGCAATGAACAAGAGAAATTTTGGCTAAGCATTCAATTTATTTGCATGTAATTCTCACCAGGTATGGTAAGTTGAAGGACCATGGCAAGGTTAATTTTTAATTTAGATCAACTATTTACTTTTTCATACATGGTTTAAAGATTTGCTGCATATATGCAATTTATCCCATAATCAATAGAGATTATTTCTCATCACAGCATGGCTGAATGTAAGAAAGCTGCGATATTTGTGTAATTAGAGATCTTCTTTCAGCTCTTTGTGGTTTAATGGTCGGTCCGGTGGGTCGGAGATGGAGCTTAGTGTTTTTGTGCATGCGCTGATGTTGCGATTGAGGTTGTAGGCAAAGAGATAGTGGAAGAAGACTTGAATGAATGGTAGAGTGGCAAAGGTGACACAATATTGTTGTGATACATTGTGTTTGCTGTTTTATTGCAACTTGGACAACAAATGAGAATAATAGAACGAGTCTAGTGTTTTTGTGCCTGCATTGATGCGATTGAGGTTGTAGTCAAAGTAATAGTTGAAGAAGACTCGAATGGATGGTAGAGTGATGAAGGTGGCATGATATTGGGATGCATTGTGTTTGCTGCATTATTGCAATGAGGTCAACATACAAGAATAATAGAATCACATGATTGGAGGGAAGCAGTGCAAAGTTGACATGAGATAGAAGGGCTTTGTTGAGGCTGAAAGCATGTGCAAGAAGCAATGTACGTCTGTGGAGCATATGTGTTGGAGTTGATAAGCAAGCGGTGAGGATGTAGACACATGATAGTGTGCATGTGAAGTAGGTGAGAATGGGAGCTAAAAGGTTGAGAGATGCGTACACAAGTTTGGTACAGGAGAAGAATTGATTACATATGTGAGATTTGTGTGTGGTAGAATGACTGAGAAAAGCATGCATAAAAGCATTTGGTTTATGTTAGATCGGTCCCCCGACAACCGGCCCCTAGTGGGCCGGTCTTGGTTTACACCAGGAGAGGGCGGCGTCAAAGAGAGAGAGAGGGAAGTGTGGTCCACTAAGAATCAAATTCAAATCCCTTGGAGGGAAAGGACGGGGCGGCGAGGGCTGTTTAGTAAATTGATCTTGATTAATTAGTGTATGCTTTAAGTAGGAGGGAGGAAATTAGGGTTAGAGCTATGTATGATTTGGAGTTTTTCTCTTGGAGTCTTCTTGGTGTCTTGTGCTCTAGATCCACAATCTAGAGATTGGGAGAGACGATCCTCCTCTTGAATTGAGGATCAATTGTATCTTGCTTGGAGTTTGTTTTTCTTTGATTCTACTATTGCAATCTATCGTTTTTAGATTGATTTCCTCCAGATTTTTTTGTTTTTCTCGCTGTTTTGACCAATTATTGATAGGGTTGCTTGCGAACTCAAGTATTTCTTCTTGGATTACTTGCGTACTCAAGTATTTCCTATCAGTTTCTTGGACAGGTTTGCAAGTAGAGGTGGAATAGGAGTTTAGGGTTTGCAGGAATTAGTAGGGGCTTGGGTGATATGGCTGGTTTAGGGTTTAGGTTGGTTCGATATGAAAATTGGAATTTTAGGCTTTTTTGTAAAATAAAAGATTTTATAACAAGTTAATAAAATGAAAACAGCATAAAACAGTTATAAGAAACACCAATTGAAAAAGAATAAACCAAAGTACACTGTCCTTGATAACTTGATAACAAAGAAGAAAGAGTCTTTTTGACAAAAAGGAGAACTTAAGAGTCCTTATTTACAATGTCTTGCATGTAGTCTGATATATCTGGTTGATTATCAATGTATTTTCTTTTTATTTCCGTCCCTCTTAGAAAATATGATTTGAAACTATTCATTCACTTGTGCTTTTATATTGTGAATGCTATCATCAGAGTTATAAGACTCTTAATTTAGGTCAACCACATCCTCGACAGTAGGATGATCATTAGGACCTAATACATCTATTGGATCTAGATCAATGATCTTGCTTGTAGATGATGTGCTGACCACATCTTTTAAGCCAAGGACAACCATGGAAGGCTTTGAATTCATGACAAGATATAAAGTTGATCCTAAGTTTTGTGTACACATCAAATCATAAATAGTAGGAATTGCGACCATGATGTTTGAAGGTAGATTTTGATCATTTGTATGCTAGCTTATATCTCCAAGAATTTTATGATGTGTTTTGGTTCTTGGATGTATTGGGGCTTTGATACCAAAAATTGATTGAGAGGGGAAGAGAAGTAACTTTGTATATACAATTTAAAGTGATTCATGTACATAACTTGAACTTAGAGAGGACTGAATTGATCGCAAATAATTTGCATTCATTTAATAATAATCAATCAATAATAATTCAATCACATTTCATGGGTCCTTATCTATAGAAAATAAGTTACACGGATAAAGCCAAATATTTAAATGCAATTATATTCCTATCAAAATCAAACAAATGTTCAAACTTATGCGTATTCTTATCCAATTAAAAAAAATCTAAGAATTTAAATTAAAGTAATATGAGAAGTTTGACTGAAATATAAATGGGCATAAATAAGGCTTGGTTCATATTTGTTACGGTTTGATTTGATTTTTTATAGCTTACCTAAGACCCCTTGTGCTTTTGTGGGCTGGTTTGACCTATTTGAAGGCTAATACTTCATTAATATTTCTTTTTAGGCACTTGGATTTTATTGTTTAAGCCATTATATTTGATTATATATTTTCTTGACCTTGTTTGACAAAGAGCCTTTCTGCCACTTCCTTAAACTTTAATAACATTGATTTTATTTTTATTTTGCTAATGTATGATCCTGGTCTTATTATCTGGTTCATGTTACCATTCTTTTGAGTTCTTTTCGTTGCAAATTAATATTCTCCATCAGTATCCAATTGGCTAACTTCTTCTTTGGTAACGTGTTCTAGCCTATACATCTTGTTATCGTTTGGCTGATTAGAGGAGAGTAGTTTAAATTTTCCTTTCTTCATTCCAAAGCATTTAGTACTTATTTCGACCTGAAATTTTGATTATGAAACCCTCTCCTCGCTTTTTTTTTTTTTATAATTTCCAGTCCTGCAGGCTCCAAAAAGCATCAGACTGTTATTTCAAATGGGCTATTTAATTAGTATTGGAAAGCAAAATTTTCATTATTAAGTGATAAAACAATTCTTTTCATGTCATCTTAATAACTTGAATTGTTAGTGATATTTATGTTGCAGTAGTCATTAGTATTATAATAAGTTGTGGAGTGACCATAGATTTTGAAATTACAATAGCATTATATTAAGATCCAATGCTGATTCCATTTTATTTATATTGGTTGTAGAGATGTTCATAAAAAATAATCAAACTTAATTGCGTCAGTGCATTCTTTTTGCAAATTGTATAGCTCTAATTGACAAGACCGTTCAGTTAAGCGGAAGCATAAATTTAAATTTTATAAAACTATCATTGAGTTGACTATTTTGTATGAATTTGAGTGTTGAGTTGATGTAGAATGGGAGACGCGCTTTGCTATGGAGGTTGGACAAACTCCAAACCCAAAAATCTAAGAGAACTAAACCACTGCAGGAATTTTCTGGCAGCAGTTTGCTGCACTGTGGGCAGCCAGCAAGAGCTTCATGGGAAGCGGAGGGAACTTCAGATTTAAAAAAAAAAAAAAAAAAGGAGGGTGAGGGAAAAACTAAGGA
>NW_021319127.1:989406-1048486 GCF_001605985.2 Dendrobium catenatum
CATCCTGCGGCTGGTGACAACTTCGATTCCTT
The DNA here is from genome assembly GCF_001605985.2 of Dendrobium catenatum. Classification (NCBI taxonomy): domain Eukaryota; kingdom Viridiplantae; phylum Streptophyta; class Magnoliopsida; order Asparagales; family Orchidaceae; genus Dendrobium; species Dendrobium catenatum. The sequence goes on from NW_021319127.1 coordinate 989,439, forward strand.
CCCATAGGAATCTCACTCTCGTTCTCTCCTAAGAACACAAGTGTGGAACACAAAATTTTCATATCCATTAACCATCCTATTACAATAGCTAAAGGCCCTATATATAGGCCACAACATGAGAAAATAAAAAAAATTACAAAATTGCCCCTTGGGCCACAACACTCAAATAAATTAACCTAGGGGTAAAATAGGAAATAGCATAAAATAGAAATTAAAATGCAGAAAATAATTCATAAATGACAACTTAAATCAGAGCCGTCGATTTACGACGCCTCCTGTGATAGATGCGCCAGATTTTCGTGCCGATGTCCGCATCATGAGTTGTTAAGAAATCATTGATAAGTTGTTTATGGTGAAAAATGAGAATGTCAAGAGGGATGTTTGACAATACTCATCACCATCAATCTTATCCCAATAATCTCGGGTTGTGATAAGGATGTGTGTTAATATTAGAAAGGAATAATTATATTAAATAGGAGATTAACCTACCAACTATTGAAGATAAGATAGAAATAGATTTAGGTGGTGGGACATGTACAATGACGGGTAGAAATTGCTCACAATTGACGTGTAGATAAAATTAGTATCAAATGATTTGAAAAGAAAATGATTAGCCCTATGATTCAAGTTGTTCAAAAGGACTTTGGAGAATAGGTTTAAGAATGAAAAATAATGATTTGTTAAACCAACCCAAAGTAGATGGGATTAGGTTAATGATGATGATTGTCATCATGGATTTGTACTAAAAATGTGATAGGAAGTACTTGTGTTCGCAAGCAACCCTAAGGGCAATACTTTAGTTCGCTAGCAAACCTAGCAAGAATTGGCAAAAACAGCGAGAAATAGGGCTGATTTCAAGGAGAAATCAGCAAGAACCATGCAGAAAATTTAGTAGATTGGAGAAGAAACACAAGGGAAATACTTTGATTCAATCCACAAGAAAAACAAAGCAAGATGCAAATTTCTTCAGTTCGAGAGGAAGAAATACTCTCCAAATCTCTAGCAAAGCCTAGAGCCCACACAAAACAAAACCTAGATCCCAAAATTCGGTAAATCTCAAGATACCCAAATCCTAGCCTACATAAGACTAATTAAAGCTAAAGGAAGCTTACAAAATCCCTAAAACAGCCCTCCATTCAAATTTTCCCTCATAAACACTATTTAATTAAGTAATGGGCCTCATTAGGGCTTCCGCCCCCCTGGTTCCGCCCAAGCTTGTGCTGCCGGCTATAACAGTGAACCGGTCCTTGTTGGACCGGTTCAGCCGGCCCCTCCTGGGCCGGCATTGTAACAAAATGCTCATGGTGCTATCATTTAAATGCTTAATAGTGATTATAGTGCTATTAAATTAATTACAAAATTTATAGGTCTTTCATAGTTATGCTTAGAAAGTATTCAGGAATGTAATAATGCTGTAAATTTTAAAAACTAAGTAACAATGATTATATTATGAAGGATGTCTTCTGCACATTTCAAAAATTCCATTAAATGATATATTAATCAACTATATGTGTTTGCAGGCAACTCCAGGCAACATCGTTGTTGGTACTCATGTATGGGTCGAAGATCCAGTTTTGGCTTGGATTGATGGGGAGGTTGTCCAGATAAAGGGCAATGAAATCCACGTGCGCACAATAAAGGGAAAAATGGTACGTTTTCCAATTACAATCATTATCTTTTATGTTTTATTAAGAATCTTTCCATAGTTCTCATGGGGCTTAGTTAGTTGCTGAAGTTGTTTTTACCTCATTACATTTCTGTTTTTTTTTTTTTCAATTTCATGGGTTCTCTGTCATTTTCTTTTCTTTGTTTTTATCTTGTTAACCTGTTTATCCTAGAACAAATATGCTCTTATGCCTTATGGATATTGAACTTCAAAATTTGGAATATCATATTTGTTTGCTCTCACAAAATATGCTCAACCCCATTGTCATTCTTATACTTTTATTAATTGAATACTCATGTTGGTTTCAGATTGATTATGTCAGCACTAGAAATGCATTGATGATATTCTTCTTGTTGATTAGTTTAGAGAGGGAGTTGAAAGAAAATTTGAATTATGAAGGTCAACCTTAGAGTCTAAAGGTTTTTATTTGAGTAGATCTAAAACTAAATGTATGGAGTGTAATTTTAGTAGTAATAAATCTAATGGTGGGATTGTGATATTGGGTGATCAAGTCATTAGAAAGAGTGCATGTTTTAGATATCTCAGATATGATATTCATAGCGATGGTGAAATAGATGGGGATACTATTAGTAGAATTCAAGTTGGGTGGTTGAAGTGGAGGAATGCAATGGGCTTGTTTTGTGATAGAAAAGTATTCCTCAAACTTAAGGGAAAATTTTATAAGATGGTGGTGAGACTTGCAACGCTCTATGGCTCTGAACGTTGGCCATTAAAAGAGAACCATAAAATTAAGTTAAGTGTTGTAGATATGTGGATGCTTATGTGGATGAGTGGTTTTAGACTCGGAGATAAAATGTGGAATGAGTATATACGTGAAAAGGTTGGAATTGCTCGTGTCAGATAAGATTAGAGAGAGCTGCCTTAGATGGTATGGTCACATAAAAGACATAAAACGTTCTTCCGATAACCCACTAAGATAGTAGATGTATTAGATTTGACCTATGCTAAGAAAGGTAGAGTTAGACCTAAAAGGACTTGGTTAGAAATATTAAAAATGATATTTTTTTTTATTAGATTTACATGAGAATTTCACTCTTAATTGGACATAGTGGAGAAAAAAGAATTCATGTAGCTGACCCCACGTTGTGGGACAGTGGCTTATTATTGTTGTTGATATTTTCTAGAATTTGGCTATTTATCTGAATCTATAATTATTTTTTTCTTAATACTTCTGTTTAGGTTGTTGCAAATGTATCAAAGGTATTTCCCAAGGATACAGAAGCTCCGCCTGGAGGAGTGGATGATATGACACGATTATCATATTTGCATGAACCTGGTGTGCTTCAAAATCTTGCCGCAAGATATGAACTCAATGAGATTTATGTAAAATATCTATCTTTTTCTATGTTCTGTGTTAGTATTATCTAGGATACAAGAAAGGTTTTGTGATACTGACATTTTAATTTTGAGCTTTCAGACATATACTGGCAATATCTTAATTGCAGTAAACCCTTTTCAAAGGTTGCCACATCTTTATGACACCCACATGATGGGGCAGTATAAAGGTGCAGGATTTGGAGAGCTAAGCCCCCATGTTTTCGCAGTTGCAGATGTTGCTTACAGGTTATTCTTTTTTTTTTTTAATTTTAAATTTACAGGCAATTCTTCTTGATTTGTGTATCACTACAGCAAGTGTCTTTTACAATAACTGTTGATGTATGCTTTGCTGCAAGAATATAGGGCAATGATTAATGAAGGAAGGAGCAATTCCATTTTGGTCAGTGGTGAAAGTGGCGCTGGTAAAACGGAAACAACAAAGATGCTTATGAGATACCTTGCTTATTTGGGTGGTCGCTCTGGAATAGAAGGGAGAACGGTTGAACAACAAGTTTTGGAAGTAAGTAAAAATCCCATGTTCTTCTTAATAATGCATTAAAAATTCTTGAAAACCACCTTTTTTCTTCCATTTATCTTGCAAGTACCTTATTTCTTTGACATAAATTTTATGCGTTCTTTTTGTTACTTCCAGTCCAACCCCGTCCTTGAAGCATTTGGGAATGCAAAAACTGTTAGAAATAATAACTCAAGGTAGGTATTATAAGTTGTTGTTTTTTCACTTAGGCGTTTATGTTCAGTGGCATCCATGGAGTATCGTATCTGAAGGTGTAAAATTTGACATTTTATTAGGTTTTATATATGCTTGATAATTTCTTTCCTTAGCTGTCCTCAATGAATTTTTTTATATCCCACTAGCTATAACCACCTGATTTTATTGATGGCATACAATGAAGTCGCTTTGGCAAGTTCGTTGAAATACAGTTTGACAAGAGTGGAAGGATATCAGGTGCTGCTATAAGGACCTACTTGCTTGAAAGATCACGTGTTTGCCAAATTAACACTCCGGAAAGGAATTACCACTGCTTTTACCTTCTTTGTGCAGCTCCTCAAGAGGTGCTTAAGCAAAGGCTCTTTTACAACTTTGTTTTACTATTTTATATTTCCTATTCATTATATTGTTTATTCCTTGTGCAAAAATCTTGTTTTTAAAAAATATTCCATGTAATTTGCAGGTAAAAGATAAATACAAGTTGGGAAATCCACAATCATTTCACTATCTAAATCAGTCTGATTGTTATGAATTGGATGGAGTTGATGATTCTCTTGAATATCTTGCTACAATAAGGGCTATGGATATAGTTGGAATCAGTGAGAGCGAACAGGTTGGTTTAATTATTTATTCTTAGAATACTTGATATTTTTTAAAAAATTGTGTCCCAAGTTTTCTTCAATATTATTATATCTCCTATTTATCAGTTCACGAGAATTACTTAAATTGCTTTCTTCAGGAAGCAATATTCAGAGTTGTAGCTGCTATTCTTCATATAGGCAATATTGATTTTGCAAAAGGAGAGGAAATAGATTCTTCTGTCATCAAGGATGAAAAGTCTAGGTTTCATCTTAAGACAGCGTCTGAACTTCTGATGTAAGTTTATTTTATTTTTTAACTTCTGATTTAATTTTAGCTGATCCCACGGGATAACGTCTTGATGTTGTTGTTGTGGTGATTTTCAGTGTTAAAAATGCCAACTGCTTGTAATCTGTTTTTCGTTGCAGGTGTGATGTTCAGGGACTGGAAGATGCACTTATTAGGCGCGTGATGGTGACACCAGAAGAAATTATCACGAGAACTCTCGACCCGGCTTCTGCAATTGTCAGTAGGGATGGTTTGGCAAAGACTTTATATTGTCGCCTGTTCGATTGGTAAGAACAAGTATAGACTGTTATTAATTCTTTCCATGGCATTGTACCATGTAAGGAGCAGAGCTATAAAATTTATAAAGGTGATGCAAGTATAACCGGTGATACATCAACAGGTTAGTGGAAAAGATCAATGTTTCTATTGGGCAGGATCCAAATTCAAAGTCTCTGATTGGAGTCCTTGATATTTATGGTTTTGAGAGTTTTAAGTGCAACAGGTAATTTATCATAGAGATTTGCAAACATCTCATTTGTAAGTTTTAAATTGTAATTCTCTTACCATTGTTTTGTGCATTTTAATGTGGACAGTTTTGAACAATTCTGTATCAATTTTACAAATGAGAAGTTGCAACAACATTTTAACCAGGTCAGTTTTTTCTGCCTTAACGTAGCAATGGAACTTCTATGCCAATGTGAGAGCACCTCCAGAAGTAAATATAATGCACCAAAAAAGAAAAAGACATACAATAAATAAAAGTATAGACAAAGAGACACATAAAAATTTATGTGGGTTGGCTTGAACAAAGTCTATATTCATGGGAGAGGACACAATAGTTACGAAATATTGTTTACAATAAAAGGCACTGATATGCCCTTATCAAAAACCTAAGTGCACCTGCCATTGGGTTTGCATATCTTATAAAAAATATTGAGTTACTTCTTAACATTTTATCCCTTGAGTCAAAATTGTGACAAAATTTAAACATCTATAACTAGTGTCTAAATCAAGCACTTCACAATCTCATTAGACCTTGATGACACCTAAATTGAACATGGTAAGAGAACTTTGAAACGCAATTATTGCACACTTAAAAAGATCTAATAAAACTAAAGTGATTGTCTGCTCACTTTGAATATTGTATCATTACAATTTGGCTTTAGGACAAATTTATTTTGTTCGATCATGTAAAATATTCTCAGTGGGTTCTAAAAATTTGCACCTCGGTCTTTGCCTAAGAGAGTTTTAAGAGATGTTTCAGGTCAAATTTTTAGAAGACAAATTAGATTGAAAATAAAATACTATCTAGAGGTTTTCTTTTTTTGCAAGGACTTTATGATATGATTTTAGATTTTTCATAGGCATAAACATCTGTGGTTAATGACCCTTTTTGGTTATGAGAGAGTTTTCAATCAAGATTAATTGTTCGACAAACATTCTATATCGAGCACATAGTAGCAGCAAATTTAGTATTGGATTTGAAACTTACCATTTTGAACTTAAACGCATGGGCGGGTAAAATACTGCCATATCTGGACGACAAACCTAGTCAAGATATCATGATTTCATCAGCTTAAAACAAAATTGTTATAGTTTTTAGTCTACTTAGTCGGAGGAAGTAGTCGACCTAACATAACTAAAGTATTTTTATTGACAGCCATAAGTTGCTTCATGGAAATGTACCTTATAGAATTGAGATGTATAGTTATCTAAGGGGATAAATTTGAGTCAACTTTAGTTAACAAAGGGCTTTTACCCTATTAAGTATATTATATGATTCATTACTCCAGAATTTATTAGCCTTTGGGAACTTGTAGGTTATGGCCGTTATCATAATTTAATAGTGCCTTTTCACGGCAAAACCATTTTCACATCCTTTTTGACGGGATGGTTTGAGAATAACTCTTATCAATACGCTTGATAAGTCTTTTGCTCTTTATGAGTTGAATTTATTCTTTTACAAATGACTATGGAGGTATGAGCTGCAAAAATTAATACCTCGGCCTCTCTATGCCTTTTTTTGTGGGAGTTTTAGCGAATGAATGTTTCAGGTAAAATTTTCTTAAGAAGGGTTAGTTTTAAGATAAAACACTTCCTAAAGATTTCATCCTCATATTGCGAGGACTTTATTGTCTGGTTTGAAATTTCCTTCAATGGTTAATTACCTCTCCTGCTAATAAGAGGAACTTTCGATTAATGCTGTTTATTACATATGATCTAAATACCCGAGGTATGGTATCCACATTTTTTAGGGTTTGAAATTAAAATTTTTATGTTTGAAATTCATCATCGTATTCTTAAAGCAGATGTTGGGGGGAATGTAATGAACCCGATTAAGATCCTTTGGTTATGTCGTGGTGGGCCATCACGTTCTCTAATTTACTTAGTTAGAGGAGATTGTTGACCCAACTTGACTGAAGGACTCTTGTTGACAATCATGAGTTGCTTCATTCAAGGGTATATTGTAAACATTGGGTGGATGTTTGCATAAGAGGAGAATTCGAGTCAATATGGGCTAACAAAGAGTTTTGTGCCGTATCAAGTATACCTTATGATTCATTACTCAAGAATTTGGAGTCATTGGAGAATATATGGGCTATGATCATGCCCGTAATATAATGGTGTCATTTTGCGATAATTATTTGGTTAGAGGGCCCTGATTATAATTTTTTATCTGTGCTATTTGACAGAAAAATAACCAGTTAGAGGACATGTGTTACATCCTTACTGGTGAGAGATTATTTTAGAATGAATCTTTGTGATATTCTCGATTAGATATTTTCTCTTTATGAGGGGAGGTTATTATCAAATTTATCGAATTTGATAAACTATTGCGAATGGTGAATAGACTTAGTTTTAAGCTTTCTTTTGTTATTAAAGCCACTTTAAATATTTAAATTTTGATAGATATTAAATTTGCAACTTTATTAAAATTTAGGCCCCAAAAAGTAACATTGAAATTTGAGGATATTTTTATAAATTAAGTGGTCTCATCTATTTGAGATTTTCTGTTAACACGACCATCAGTGGGGTTTAAATAATTTTGCTTTTTTGTTTTAACCCTGTCAATTCTGTTCACTTGCCGAGAGAGGATCAGAGTCGCATAGAGAAAATGATTAAAATAGTTATTTAACTCTGTATGAAGGACAAAAATGATCCCAACTATATTTAAGGACCATTTTGGTCCCTCAAGTTTTTAAAGAGGAACCAAAATAGACCCATGGTGGGACTATTTTAATTCCTCTTTAAAGAGTTGAGGGATCAAAATGTTCCTTTAAAATAGTCAGAGATTAGTTTGGTCTTTCATAAAGAGTCAAGAGACCATTTTGGTCCTTTTCCCAAGTCGCATATAAGCTTTATGAATCTTTATGAGGACATTAAGCTCGAGAGTTCGTATTTGTTTGTAATGAACTTTCTCCTAGAGGCCTAGATGGCCTAATATAAACATTAAAATCAAATGACTTGGTAAATTTCTAGGCCCTACATTTGCTTGTTAACTTAAATCTCATCAACTTCAGTCCTTTTGAGGAGAATGGACTTGATATTTAAGTTCATATTCAACTGTGCAACTTTCTTTTTTTATTATGTTATTCAAGCTTTATTACCTCCATTTATCCTCCAACGAGCATCGGGTCGATATCAACTTTATGAGCACTTGCATGAGTGTCAAATCCGAGAGTTTGTATTTTTTAATGAATTTTTATTGCAAAAGATAGTTAAGGCCTAACATGAACTTAAAGGAGGAGGATTGGAACCCGCACAACATTCTCATACGGTGAATTTAATCTTAACATATTTGTCGAAGCAAATGAGGAAATTTTAAGTTTCTTTTTAAATAATGTGTGCCCTTTTCAATGCATTTGCATGATGCACTTGTATGCTTTTTGATGTGCTTGTATGACAGATCTGCATACTTTGATTATGTTGACACATTTTTCGATGAATTCACGTAATGTTATTGTATATATTTGCTTAGCATATTTGCATGCTATTCAAAGTGAGAAGTTAAAAAAAATCAATTATTATTTTCTAGTTGAATTTTTTGATGTCACATTTTCATATTTGAAGTGAGCGCCAATGAATAGAGAAGAATTTCATTTCCAATGTAGATTTCAATTTAAAAATTGATTGCAAAGTTTCATTGCATTTTCCCCCTTTTTGATGCACTTGCAGAATATTTTTGCATGTTCCACGGTGCATACGCTCAATGCACTTGTGTATTTTGTAGTACACTTGCACAATGCTGATGCACTTATGTAGTGTGTTGGCTTACTTGAACGCTTGTACTCTTCTTAGTGCGCTTGTGCAGTGTATTTGTATGTCTTAGGGACACTTGTATTATACGTATAGGGAATATGTAGATAAACTTCTCTTTTGGTAATTTGATTCATCATGCACACTTTATTGAAGTAGTCGTGCAACCCATAATGTGCGGTAGTGTATTATCTTATTTCTTTTCAATATATGCACTCACAGATGTACAACATGTTCACGATGGGCATGAGTTCCTTTTCTTTAGTAGCTAGCATATATGTTGCCTAGGGCACTCATACAACCATGATTTAAAGCTAGTTTGTTCATTTATTTTGTTTAGATAGGTTAAATAACTATTGGAGATTTGTAAAGGTCCGACGTTCCAATCTTTCACATAAATGTGCTATCGTGAGGTTATATCCATAATTTCATATTTTAAGTTAATTATCATTCATATTTAAGTTTATTATTGCTCACATTTTTGTCCACTTGTACGTGCATAAAGAATTTGGATGCAAGCCCCCCGAAATGGCATATTGTCATATTTTACACATGCGTACTTTCTTCATTTTTATGTGATTGGATTTTTGGTGGGCCCCACAAATGATTAATTTTCATGCTATAAATCGGGTCCTTCTCTTTGGCTCATTTTCATCTAGAGTTCAGATTAGAGGGTGTGTTCTCTTAGATTTTTCATATTTGCGAGTGTTTTAGAGGTTACGGGGAGATCTTGTTTTGCGCCCGTTGGCAAGCTTTTAAGTTCCCCATGTGTCCCTTGTAAGTCTTGTTTTAGGTCAATTTTATTTTTTCATTTTTGCAACTTAGATCTTATTTTGATTAATTTATTTTTTGAGTTTTAATATACACACACAATCAATTTTGTGCTAAACAAATTCTTTTTAAGTTCTGTTTGGGTCCACTATTAATAAAAATTTTGGTAGTATCCTGATGCCTTCTATGCATAAAGGGCTTCATTAGACATGTTAGAACTTTTCATTGCGCTAAGAAACACGTATATGATTGATGTCATGAAACACTATAGTCTTAGTCTTCAATGCCATTAGCCAAGAAAAAAAAAACTTTTTGGTCTTTGAATGCTTATTTATAACTTAGTCTTTATCTGCCAGTCAAGAAAGACGGTCACATGTACTTTTAAATTTATCCCACATGTTAATACATGCATGCATGAGGCCACCCCCCCTCCCACGGCATGAGCTTCTGATGTGAAACAAATTAGGAATTTCTTAGAAATTTATAAAAACTTGGTATAAGCGTAATAAGCTAATGTTTCACCATATGTGATTTTAGGAATTTAAGAATATCAATATTGTTATGGCAATTGGTTACATAGTAGAATCTCAGGAACTTAAAATAACTTCAACCATAAACATAACCATAAATGCTATAAACTTTAAATCCACCACTTAATATTTAGAAAAAGCCATCTTAAGTTCCCCCCCACTCACGCTCTTTGAAAGGTTTTAGTTGAAAGAGATTCTCAGCAATCCAAACGATGCCACCAAAAGTGATAGGACGCTAAGTGTCTTGAGCCACGGAAGGTTAGCCAGAGGAAGAGATGCGGGTGGATGTCCGATGATTCGCCAATGTCCGAAGGGTAGATGAATAGGATATGATTGGCGTAATCTTCGACGGAGCCGTCAACTTCCAAATTGAGGTCGAAGAAAGGGGATTGAAGAATATCTACTAAACTTTGCGAGTTGTAGACGAATCCGTGGTCACGCTCAAGATTGGCCATGCACTAGTAAGAAAGTCGGCAAGAAAATCCAAGGGGAAGGAAGAAGGAGAGTAGGTCGGCCAAGGGAGGGGAGGAGTTTGTGAAGTTTAGGTTTAGGGTTTGGAATATGACAAAGCAAATAAAACCTAAAATTAATTTCAGATTTTAGTTAAAAGTGGAAAGGGGTTTTGAATTTTGAAATTTGGATTTCAAATCCCAAAGGTGGAATAATGGAAATAGAAAGAGAGGGGGAGAGGGTTAAGGGGCTGGTGGCATACTTGGGGGAAAGAGAGGAATTGTGAGGGAATTTAAAGTTTCTTAATTCCTTAATCCAATTTAGAAAAAAATATAAAGAAATTAAATTAGACTTAATTTTAAGAACTTTCCTAATTTAGCTTGATTAATTTAGGAAAGTATTTAAATTCAAATTTGAATTTCAAATTGAATTAAAACCTTTCTCAAATTATTTAAGCTAATTTAGGCATGTAATAATGATGATTGAAATGATCATCAAGAGGACCAAAGAGGTGTGGCCGGCTGCTATGAGAGGGGTAAGGTGATGTGGCCGGGTTTGGGCCGGCAGCTTAGTGGGGAAAGGGGGTGGTCGATGGTTTGAAGCTTAGGAGAAGAGGTGGCCGATGGTTTTAAAGCAAGGGAAGGGGTCGAACCACGAGCCAGGGACACTTCCAATGACGGGTGGGTGTTGCTTTTGCCCACACCTTGGGACTTCACCACTCAAGAACTCACAAGCTCTCAAGAAAAAAATCAGAAATATTTTTATTAATCAAGCATTAAACCTAATACAAGACTAAGGGCCTTATATATGGGCCTCAAAGAGAAAAGAAAAGAATCGACTGAAATGCACTCAGGGCTACAACTCAAAACAAAACATAATCAAGGGTACAAACATCCAACTTGAAATAAAATGAGTTAATACATGAAATATATCAAAAATATAGGCTCCTAATCGTAACCGTCAATCTCCGATGCTTCCGGTGATAAACGTTCCGGAATCTCCTACTAATATCCCATAAGCTTCGCTCATGAATTTCACTAATCAGCTATAAAACATGCATTAGTTTTACTTGTCACGCGTTCGAAAATTTCGAGTTTTAACATGCTTCTTGGCATCCCCTCTGCGTAGGGGGCATCTACAGGGAGTGCTAGATTTGCTCACCATGCTTATAAAGAAGCGATAAGGTCGGTGTCATGCGACACTACGACCAAGGGTCTTTTACTTTAATACGCTTAAAAAAGTGCATGGAGTATTCATCACATGCATAAGAAAAAGCATGACTTTCCCCATCGCACCACATTGAAACAACATCCAAAAGTACTTATTTTGCAAATTTCCCCATTGCGTTGGAACAATGCGCACGAGTACTTATTTCATAAATTTCTTCGTCGAATTTGGATTTTGTGCATTTCACAAAATTTTCCTTCGAGTTTGGAAGAATGCACAAAATTATTTTATTTTAAGATTTTAAAATTATCCTTTTGTGCAAAGCAATGATGATGTTGTGACAAGAAAATCAGAGGGACAAAAAAAAACATTTTTTAAAATTATATTTTTTTGTTTAAATTCTTCTCTTTTCTATTTTTTCCTTCTTTTTACCTCCCTCTCTGTAACCTACATCTCTCTCTCTCTCTCTCTCTCTCTCTCTCTATGTTAGAGTGAAAGAGAGGGAGGTAGCTGAGAGAAAGAGAATATGTAGAAGAAACCAAGTAGGGGTTGTTTGTTTGATTGTGAACTAGGAGATGATGGATTCAACGACGGCTATGTGGATTGATTGTGAGGTGCATGAAGGCCCTAAGGAGATGGGATTCATGAACATGGAGATTAGGTCGGTTGTCGACGACGGCTTTGAGCTAATGACGACTTAGTTGGCCTAAGTTATTTAGGTGGCTATAATGAGAAGTGTGCAAGGGCCGCTGCACGGACGCCCAGGTAAAGTGTTAAAAAAGCAAGGATTCTCACTTCACGAATGGATGTAGGCAAATAAGCTAGTTTATGAAATTAGAATTAGGATATGAACTTATAATATAAGTTATCTTACCGGCAAATTATTTGAATTAATAGATATTGTGATTAATAGAAAGATAAATATTCTATGCATTTACAAAACTAAATGAGTTGGACAGAATGCTAAGGAGATTGATAGTTTAAGGTTTATACTAGAAATGTAGGTGTGACTATAAATAAGAGTTTGAAGGATAATGTTGTAGAAATTAATAGAATTAGAGATATAATTATAGATTTAAAGATTGTTGTTGATGCTAAGATTATTAATATTATAAGTGCTTATGCTCCTTAAGTAGGCTTGAATTTGCATTCAAAATTAAAATTTTGAAATGATTTAGAAGAATTAATACAAAAGATGTATCTTAAAGAAAGAGTTTTTATTGAAATAGATTTAAATGGGCATATTAGTAGAGAGGTAGACTATTTTAAAAGCATTCATGATGGTCATGAGTTTGGAGCGAATAATGATGGTGATATGACCATATTAGGATTTTCTCTAATATATGATTTTATAATTGCTAACATCTTATTTAAGAAAAGAGGAGTATCTCATCACTTATAAGACTGGATATAATAAAACTCAGATTGATTATTTTCTTATAAGAAAAATAGATTGTTTAGATTGCAAAGATTGTAAATTTATTCCGAGTGAAAATTTATATACCCAACATTATTTATTAATTTTGGACTTTAAGATGGAGCATAATATGAAAAATAAGTGTTGTCTTAGGCTTAGATAGGAGCATTTTAAGAACACTAATAAAAATATTTTTGAGAATAAGATTCAAGATCTTAATATTCTGATTGTACATGAGGAAGTTAATGTTATGTGGGAAAAAATAGGTAATGATATCAAGAATGTTGCAAATGAAGTGTTTGAAGTACCAAAATAAAAAGCTCATAATAGTAAAAATAATTGGTAGTGGAATCAAAATGTACAAAAAAAGATAAAAAAATAAGAAGTTTAATTATAAAAATCTGTTTAGATGTAAAAACTCGAAGAATTGGGAAAGATATATAGATGCCCATAAAGAGTTTATAAAAATATTATATGATGCAAAGAATTTGGCTTTTAATGATTTATATAATTGATTAGATACTAAGGAGAATGAAAGATGTATGTATAAGTTAGCTAAGTAAAGAGATATAAGAAGTAAGGATTTAGTTACATTGAAGTGTATTAAGGATGGAGATAAAAAAAATATTTTCATTATAAGAGAATATTCAACAAAGTTGGATGTGATATTTTGCTAAACTTTTCAATGAAAATTATGAGAATATGATTAACTTTAGTGTCCTTAGCATCCTAAATGAAAATAGAATATTTTGTTTTTATCGACGTATTAGTAAAACCAAAGTTAGAGATACTTTAAAGAAAATAAAGTGTGAAAAAACTGTTGGACATGATGCTATTTTGATAGAGGTGTGGAAATGCTTATGAGATGAAGGAATTTCTTGGCTTATGAAAATTTTTAATATTATTTTGAAGAAGAAAAAGATATTAGATGAATGAATTGTCTTGATTTCTATTTTTGAGAATAAAGGTGTTGTACAAGAGTGTGCAATTATTGAGGAATTAAGTTAATGTGTCATATTTTAAAATTATGAGAGAGAGTTATTGACCATAGGTTATGATGTAATACTAATGTTTCTCAAAATCAATTTGGATTCATATTGGGTATGTCTACTATGGAAGCTATACTTTTAATTAGAGGTTTGATGGAGAAGTATACAGAGAATATGGAGGATCTACTTATAATATTTATTAATTTAGAGAAAGCTTTATGATAAAGTTCCAAGAGAAGTGCTATGAAGAGTTTTAGAAAAGAAAGTGGATAATAATGCTTTTACTCAAATCATTAATGGTATGATGCAGGAGTTGTTGCTTGTGTTTGGTGTTTTGGCCAAGTATTTCCTATTTTAATTGGATTATATTTAGGATCAACTTTAAGCCCATATTTTTTTTGCTTTAGTCATGGATGTTCTTACGAGACATTTGTAAGCAGATGTACCATGGTGTATGCTTTTTGGTGATGATATTCTTCTTGTTGATAAGACTAGAGAGTGAGTTGAAGGTATACGTTAATTGTGGATGTCAACCTTAGACTCTAAAGGTTTTCGTTTAAGTATCTAAAACTGAATACATGGAATGTAATTTTAGTGGTAATAGATCTAGTGGGGGATTGTGACTTTGGGTGATAAAGTCATTAATAAGAGTACACAATTTAGATATCTCGGGTGTATTGTCTAGAGTGGTTGTGAAATAGATGGTGATATTTTTAGTAGAATTGAAGTTTGATGGTTGAAGTGGAGGAATGCATCGGGTCTATTGTGTGATAGAAAAGTACCCCTTAAACTTAAAGGAAAATTTTAGAAGATGGTGGTGAGACCTGCAATGCTTTACGATGCAAAATGTTGGCCATTAAAATAGAAGCATGAAATTAAGTTAAGTGTTGCAAATATGAGGATGCTTAGGTGAATGAGTTGCTTTACTCTTAGACACAGAATGCGAAACGAGCATATACCTGAAAACATTGTAGTAGCTCCAGTGGCAGATAAGATTAGAGAGAGTTGCCTTAGATGGTTTGGTCACATAAAACATCAGCTTCCAATGACCTGATTAGGAGTGTAGATGTATTAGATTTGACTTATGTTAAGAAATGTAGATGTAGACCTAAAATGACTTGTTAGAAAATATTAGAAATACATTTTCTTATTAGATTTAAATCAAAATTTGACTCTTAGTAGGATACAATGGAGAAAAAAGATTCATGTAGTCGACCCCAAATAGTGGGATTAAGGCTTGATGTTGATGTTGTTCTTATTGTAAATTTAATTAAAATAAAAAATATGCCACCTTAAGCTGTATCGTATAACACATTTTGTTTACTAGCTCTCTTGGCTCTCATAACAACTAGGGGTGTCAATTATTGACCCGACTCGAAAAATTCGGATTTAGGTTGACCCATTTAACAAACAGGTTGGGTTCAGGTTCCATATTTTAACCCGTTTGAAAAATCAGGTCAGGTTTGGGTTAATTTGCTAACCCAAAATTGACCTGTCCCGCGCGACCCACCCTCCTGCAAGTCCCGCCTACGCGTCTGACCTATTTTTTAGCATGCGTCGTGGTCTCGCAGCTTGCGTGTGACCTGCCTTGGCGTCCTCTCCTCAAGTGTGAGGCTTGCCTTCAGCTCGTGCGTGATGTGCACCTGGGTCAGTCTTGTAGGTACAGGTTGCGAATTTGAGGCGGGTCGGATCTGAGTTCAAATTTCTGACCCATTTGTGCAATCGGTTCGGGTTGGATCAATCGAGGGCGGGTCAGTTTCGGGTTGGACCCGAAGCTGACCCAAATATCCATTTTTACAGCCCTAATAACAACCAAAGCACTCCTAGAATCCATCTTAGCATCACTAAATAAGCTATACTTTGCATCATTTGGAGCAATAACCATATTAGATTCTTGTTGATATCAGGTACATTCCTAACTTCAACCAAAGCCCTATTCTTATCATAATACATCCTAAAATATTATGCCAAAATTAACATTCTTAGATGCAATGTTATTTCTCATGTACACTTAACTTTCACGCTATTCATAACTAGAAAATGAAATCTTATATGAATAGATATGATATGAACAAGTTGATTCAAGAACCACTAATCACTTGTATCTGAGTCCTACAGTATTAAAGAAAGTCACTATAATCTATATCAAACTAATGTGTCTCCATATCCATACCTGCTTGGTTCTCTTCTTTATGGTCATTGCCTTTCTGCCAATTCTCCCTCTTAAATATCTAGAAATTCCAATTGTTGCGCTCGAATTTCTTAGAGTATAAGCAAATCCTGTTCTTACCAACAAACCTATCTCTATATTGATTAGAAGTAGTTCCCTTCTTAAAAGGTATTTTCCTAATAAGTAACCATCAATCTACTTCTCTTCTTTAACACTCAAGTTCATAAACTTTATCCTTTGTTAGTAGTAAGCTCTTTAAATTCTCAAAATGAATTTTCCTAATAAGTCTGCTTCTCTTCTTTGTTTTTTTTTCTCTTCTTTAACACAAGTTCATAAGCTTTATCCTTTGTGAGTAGTAAGCTCTTTACATTCTCTAAGTTAATTATGTTTCTTTTATGCAACTTGATATCTCAAAAATGTTTGTGATAGAGTTAAATAGCACAATAATGAGAGAGCTTGATTCCCATTGCCAATAGTCACATTAATATTTCTTAAATTATGCATTTGAAATATGTGACTTAATAGGCTTACCTTTATGCATTTGAAATAAATAAAGTCTTTGCTGTCTTTTCTATTGATAAAGTTTGTTGGAGAGGATTTTGATCTAAGTATAAAGACTCTAAATTAAGCTACAACCCTTGCGTGATTGTTACCTCTAAAACTTTTTTCATGACATAGTTTGCCAAACCCAGTTGGGTTTTTGATGGGGTCCTTTTCAACCATTTGTGCATTGTCTTTTTCATTTATCGCCATAGGTATATTTGAATTCCTTATGAGAGCCTTTACAAATCTGTGTTAAATGTAAAGACCATGCATCTTCGTTTTTGAAAGGGTGGCTTTTCAAGCCGTCAAATTTCTTGATCACAAACTTCAAGATTATCACACTCCAAACTATGCTTTGATACGAATTGTTAGGGAGTATGTACACATAAGGGGACTGAAATTGGGCTAGATAGATTAGATGTCAATCTCATTTTTCAGCTTAAAATCATATGTGAGGCTCAATAATTTGGTGCTTTTTTTTGGCCAACATATTCTAACTATTTGATATGAGGCTAAACCAAATACTCTTACCTTAACAATATTCCTCTCACGTGAGAGCTTCTATATTAGCTTTCACTCAAAAAAGCTTTTTACTCTATCAAGTGTCATGCATCAAGAGTCAACTTAACCAAAAATATTCCTCAAGGAAGCACCCTTGGTGGAGGGTTTTTTCATTTTGGCATATTTGTTATCAAACTTGATTTTGTGATTTGTTGTATTACAGTTGATTTCTCTGAAATTAACTATTATAGGTTTATGCAGCATGTCTTCAAAATGGAGCAGGAAGAGTACACGAAAGAAGAAATAAACTGGAGCTACATTGAGTTTATAGATAACCAAGACGTGCTAGACTTGATTGAGAAGGTATATTAAGCTGTTTTTCTGAATGATAGAAGTTGTAACTGTATTGGAATCAGTATCAAGAAGAAATTTGAATTTTTATCACAATTCTATTCATTTTCTTGAAATTTCTAATTTGTGATTTTTGTTCCTGGTAGGGCCAACTTACTTTTGGAAGTTAGTTTTAAAACGAGAAATAATGCATTCAAACTGAGCAGTGTAGCAATGTCATGATTCTGAGATTTGTAATTGTATAATCGAGAACTGCAGATCGTTCTTAAAGGTCATTATGCTGGTTTCCCTTGTTTAAGTGGAAAAAGTGTGGAAATAATTTCGTTTATGTAAAATGATGTCATAATTGAATGCTAATGGGTTACTGAAATATTGACCTCTTTGTGTATTAAGGATCAATTTTAACCTATTGATGATTAGTGTGAGTTTGTAATAGGGAATCACCAAAGTTTAACACTTGGGCAGTGCATAACTTAATTCACTCTCCCATCATTTTCATTGCGTTGACATGATTTGCTCTGAGTTCATCAGTGCAACTTTATACCCACTAAACTTTCTAGACATAGCACAGTTGTGATGTCAGGATAAATGGCATTTTCTTTCCTATCATGATGTACCATTGTGCCCTGGATA
This sequence comes from Dendrobium catenatum, assembly GCF_001605985.2. NCBI lineage: Eukaryota > Viridiplantae > Streptophyta > Magnoliopsida > Asparagales > Orchidaceae > Dendrobium > Dendrobium catenatum. The sequence goes on from NW_021319127.1 coordinate 1,007,819, forward strand.
TATATATATTGATTCAGCTTTTTGAAATTATTATTCTGATATTGATGTATAACGTGTTTAATAGCAGGTAATCAATCTTCTCACTGGACTAGTTTTTGAAACATTCATAGCTGTTCATCTTCATAAAGAAACTTACAATTAGGCATAGATACGTGTTCTTTTATCATATATGCATTCCAATTAGCACCCATGGATTTTGTTTATTTGAAATTCTCTATCATTATTATTTTGTAGCCAGGAGCAGATATCTGTTGTTTTTGTTTTCACTGCCTGTTTTTTAGTATCCTGCTACCAGCCCATTTTGTTGATCATATATGGGATAACACACCATTTTGTTCCCCATAAGTTACGTTAGTTTTTGTTATCTTGCCTCTGGCGTTACATTAGCCCAATGTTACAAATTGTAAGAACCACCTTCATGTCTCATCTTATTTTTTTGAATGAATGCTGCTTTGATGATATTTGCTCATTTAAGTTTATAGATATTATTCTCATTAATGAATTTGCATCTATTGTATTAGTCATGGTGAACCTCAATTCATCAATCTATGTTGAAATTAGTTGCTACGTAGCTTTATAGAGATGTAAAACCTACAAATTTGTTTATTTAAAATTTAACCAAACCTTTACCTTGTTGGCAGAAACCTGGTGGTATCATAGCACTTCTTGATGAAGCCTGGTAAGTGTTTTTTCTGTATATATCTTGTTTAAGTAAATTACTCCGAGTTCTAATTGGTATTCTTTCGTAAATTTAAGATACTTAATATTTTGCTGTGTAAAACCAATGCTTATCCCGTTTGGATGGTTCATGCAGCATGTTTCCTAGGTCAACTCATGAAACATTTGCTCAAAAGTTATATCAAACTTTTAAAAATAACAAGCGTTTTTTGAAGCCGAAGCTGTCCCGCACAGATTTTACAATATGTCATTATGCTGGGGAGGTACCTATCATTTCTGCCAGTATTTTTGTTACGATTGTTTTTTAATAAACTTTTAATAATTTTTCCTGTAGGTAGCATATCAAGCTGATCATTTCTTAGACAAGAACAAAGACTATGTGGTAGCAGAACATCAGGATTTGTTAAGTCCTTCAAAATGCCCTTTTGTTGCGGGGTTATTTCCAGCTCTTCCTGAAGAAACATCGAAATCCTCCAAATTTTCTTCCATTGGATCACGTTTTAAGGTAGAACTTCTAATAACTCTTTAAATCGTTTGAATTTATCTAAAAACAACTCTTCAGCTGAAGTATACCGAAATACAGTCTTTTTCTCACTGAAGTATACTGTCTATTTTTAGACTTTTGGCTATTTATTTTTCAACCAACACTAGCATTGTGGTGGTGGAATACTGGAGAGCATTTCTTAAGATGGTTGGAAATTGTGAAGCTCCCCTGTTCTTTAACTACTTAAAGAATAATCACATAAGTATTATTTCTCATTGTTGAGGTGTAGCGCATGTCTTCTCGCCACTCTTGAAATATATTATTGGGAAAGAAGGTTCAACTTTAGGTCTCATGTTAATTGTATTGACATAGTTCCTATGGTGATTATATTGGTCATGGTAACATATAAGAGATGCATCTTTCAGGTTTATAAATTTGTTGTAGATACAATTTTCTTAGTTGTATGCAAAGTCGCTACAATTCAATTCATGCGAGTGACATATCTGACGTTAAAAATTTTGCATACTCATCTCACTAGAAACTGAATTGTCATTGCAGGCGTTGTTGTATACTTAGAACGAGACATGCCTTTGAAGCTCATTTTAGAAGGCTAAAAATCATTCGTATCAAACAAGAGGCAGTAAATGAACATTTTAAATGTTAATGATATTGCTAATGTGGATTTTCTACGATGATACTGTGGATAAATTGTAAAATTTATTCATAAGAGAGCTTCTTCATAAGTAGGTGGATTCTTGGCGCCTTATTTCAGAAGAACTCTAAATTGAGACCATTAAATTCTATAATATGGTAGTGAGGCCTGCAATGCTTTATGGTGCTGAATGTTGGCCATTAAAAGAGAAGCATAATACTAAGTTAAGTGTGGCAGAGATGAGGATGCTCAGGTGGATGAGTGGCTTTACCCTTAGAGATAGGATACGAAATGAGCATATACGTGAAAAGGTTGGAGTAGCTCCAGTAGAAGATAAGATTAGAGAGAGTCGCCTTAGATGGTTTGGTCGCATAAAATGACAGCCTTCCAATGACCCGGTTAGGAGAGTAGAGGTATTAGATTTGACTTATGTTAAGAAAGGTAGAGGCAGACCTAAAAAGACTTGGTTAGAAAATATGAGGAATGACCTTTCTTTATTAGATTTAAACGAGAATTTGACCTTTAATAGGACACAATGGAGAAAAAAGATTCATGTAGCCGACCCCATGTAGTGGGATAAAGGCTTGATGTTGTTGTTGTTGTTGTCTAAATTGAGACGGTCTGGACTTGCATGGTATGAACGCGGATTTCAAAGCATTGGAAATGCATTAGCGAGGCAATGGGATGGAATTAATTTTGAGGACTAGGGAGGAAGTAATTGATCATAAAATTACTTCTTTACAGCTTGTTTAAAAAGATTTAGTAAAATTGAACAAGAAATTTAAATTTAAGAATTGATGGGAAATAAGGATATGTGAATAGATCTAAAATGGTTGGGATTATTTTGTTTATTCTGTTCGTATCTAGCCACCCTTTACTGTAATAGTTTTTTTTTATCAGTTTTAGTTATCTTAAGTATCATTTATTAGATTTCACTTGGGATCTCGAGAGCAGGTGACATTTCTTCTTATAGAGCACTGTAAAGTTGTCTTCTTTAAGCATCTCATTGCATATGTTTGACATTTTCTTGTTTTAGTTGTGCACACTTTATATGTGAATGTTTTAAGTGCATCTCCTAGCAGTTAGGTTTTTTTGTTGCTTCACTTATTAAAATTGTACTTCATATTTTTTTATTAAATAGTATGATTTAGTTTTATTCTTGAGAATGTTATTTTGATGATGCTTCTTTTTTAACGAATTATTTTATTGTTTTTTTGCAAAATTTCCTACAGCTTCAACTACAAGCACTGATGGAAACCTTAAGCTCAACGGAGCCTCATTACATCAGATGTGTGAAGCCCAACAATACCCTTAAACCTTCAATCTTTGAGAACATGAATGTTATTCAACAGCTACGTTGTGGTGTAAGCATTATTTCATGATTGGTTAACGCATGGTTACATATTTTAACTAAAACTGAATTGTTTAACACGTTTCAAAATACATGCCTGTAGGGTGTACTTGAGGCAATTAGGATCAGCTGTGCTGGATATCCAACTAGAAAGACATTTTATGAATTCCTACATCGTTTTAGTGTTCTTTCCCCTGAAGTTTTAGATGGGAAGTAAGTTCTTTGCTGATGAACTAAGTTGTTATACTTGTATTGACATATCAGATACTAGTATATTTATAAGGAACTTTTTTTTTCTTGATAGCTCTGATGACAAGGTTGCATGCCAAAAGATTCTCGATAAACTGGGCCTAAAAGGTTATCAGGTAAGCAAAATGGCTCCATGGATCCATAATAAAAATTTGTAGTCCCTGAAATATAAGTCTCAAATCAATCAACATCATGATGCACCAAAGAACAAAGTCTGTATTATGCACCTAATTTGGTGAAATGTTCCAGCATCTGGCTTGATCATGTGCAGTAAAACCTAAGGTCTTATGTATCCTTATTAGCCCTACTATGAAGCTGCAGGTCACGTATTAACTAATGGCTAATCTATTACTTGTTCAAGCACTGCCACTCTAGTAAGTCCTGATCCTGCATTCAAAGATGTCAGAACCTCCTTTTAATTTGTATGTATTGAAAGAGATCAATGAGTTCCATTCTTCATGAGACTCCACTAACCCTTTAAGTTCAAAATGATTAACTTAAAATGGCATTATGATTCAAGCTAAGCGATGAGTAAATGGAATTATGGAATTGTTCCGTAAAAGGCCAGATATCTAGTATTTAATTTCAGCATACAGACTGTCTATGCATTTAACCTTCTTTAGCTCACATTGATGTATTATGGCTAGTTTTTTATATTTATGTTGCTGAAATGTTCATGGTTTAAAAGATGATTTTTGTTGGGATTGCAAAACTTTATTCGTTCTTTGGTCATCTTGTTTACTTCCCCTGCGGAATCAGAATCCTTATCTTTCAATATAGGCTCATGGTGTCTGTCTTGTTACTTCCTATTAATAGATCTAAGGGCACAAAATACCATCACATGGTTTTTCTCTCACAGATAGGGAAGAACAAGGTGTTCCTGAGAGCTGGGCAGATGGCAGAACTTGATGCAAGAAGATCTGAAGTTCTTGGAAGAGCGGCCAAAACTATTCAAAGACAAATTCGTACACATATTGCTCGCAAGGAATTCCTTCGGCTACGCAGTGCTGCTATAAATTTGCAGTCTTTTTGGAGAGGTAATGAATCTTCTGCAAGGTGAACTTGTATTAATACAACTGGTACTTTATTGGTTTTATTTATGCACATGTCCTTTTTGAGAGATGCTTTATTGAACCATCTGTGCATAAATTCTACCAGAATTAAGGCATGTAATTTGACATATTGAGCCGGCTTGCTTCATTTTTGCAGCTGAACTTGCTCGTAAATTGTATGAATGCATGAGACAAGAGGCAGCTGCCATAAAAATTCAGAAGAATCTGCGGCGATATATTGCCAGGAAATCCTACAAAAGACTTCGTTATTCTGCAATTATGCTGCAAACAGGCTTAAGGGCAATGAATGCTCGCGATGCATTTAGATACAGAAAGCAAACTAAAACGGCAATAATTATCCAGGTACAGTTTTTTCATGGAGATGTGAGGGAATGAATGATTATTTGTATAATGTTGCCCCTTGTCTATAGCTAGTGAAAATCTGATGTTGTGTTCACTGCCCGCTGTTTTTCCTATATTTGGTTTACAGGCCAAATGGAAATCTCACAGAGATTATGTGTACTACAAAAATCTGAAGAAGGCAACCATAACCTATCAATGTGCATGGAGACAACGACTGGCGAGGAGAGAACTCAGAAAGCTGAAGATGGTTTCTTCTCATACTCATCAAACTGCCACATCAATCTTCTTAGCTTGCAAATTGAATCTGTTTTATTTCAACGTCATATTATCTGCATTTCTTGTGATGTGTGATTAGTTTATATTTCCTGGAATCATTTGTAGGCTGCAAGAGAGACTGGTGCCCTTAAAGAGGCAAAAGACAAACTGGAAAAACGTGTGGAGGAATTAACATGGCGTCTACAATTAGAAAAGAGACTAAGAGTAACTTATTTTGTGATGGGATTCTATTTCATTTTTTTCCTTGAAAATCTAAATTAGATTTTGTGTTGGAATCTGTACATTAGCTACTCTAAAAATCTGAAGATATATAAAGATATTTTTCTCCTACTGCTTATGTTTTTTTGGGCATTGGGCATGCAGATTGATCTAGAAGAAGCAAAAGCCCAAGAAATTTCTAAGCTGCAGGATGCTTTGCATGAGATGCAGCAACAAGTAGAAGAAGCGAATTCCATGATTATCAAGGAAAGAGAGGCTTCTCGAAAGGCCATTGAAGAAGCGCCACCAGTTATTAAGGAAACCCCTGTTATAGTTCAAGATGTAGAAAAGATTAGTTCATTGACAGCTGAAGTTGAGCACTTTAAGGTAACCCAAAACTTCACCTGATAGTACTGTAAGAGCTTTAGGGTTCTTAGTGATATTCTACTACAATGAATTTCAAGTATTACACCATTTGAATGAGCAAAAAACCAAGATTATATAAGCTTAGTTACAGAGCATCAGGTGTATATATCATCATCTCTTGCCTTCCGTGGGCTATTGTTACCAATTGATTGTGTCCAATATGGTATTTTATATTCATTTCCTTGTGCTCTGACATTGTTATGACAGATGATTTATAGATGCTCGTCCTTGAAAGCCTTTAAAAAAATAGGATAAATCAAATTCCACTATCTTGACTCTGCAAACCACAACCACTCTGCGAATCCTTGTGATTTAGAATGTTGCATGTACAATGCTCATGAAACTATTCAACTTGTTTCTATGGTATCCAAATTTAATGTATCACTCTATCATAATTACGTAGAAATCTACAGTTGATTAATCTTTGGCTAGGATTAGAGTAAATGTTACCATGAATTTGGTTTAACAATACCTTTGAATATTGGTAATATGATTATAAAACCAACTGAAACTTGGACAATGGATTTGTCTTGCATGGATTCCTTTGGTCTAATATGTGACAATCTTCTCTTGGTTGGTCTTGTTGTAAGACATTCTAATGTGGTGTGCTCACAAACATTTTTGTTTGCTTTTGTTGTGCACTAGGCTTTGCTGGTCTCTGAGCAGCACACAAGTGATGCAGCCAAAAAAGCTGCAGCTGAAGCTCAAAATAGAAATGTTGAGCTCTTGAAAAAACTTGAAGATGCCAATACCAAAGTTGATCAACTTCAAGATTCTTCGCAAAGGTAATTTTGTTGACCTAAAATGATGAAATAGTTCATGTTTATTTTTATTAAATCAATATGATGCAAACAATTGAGCGCCTTGTTGACTAGTTAAACATTCCATTGTTACTAATGAACTAGTGAAATCATTTTAAATCATCTAACTTACTTTTTACTGCATTATTTAAGATAGAAACCGCCTTTTACTGTTTTCAGGCTGGAAGAGAAGCTCTCCAATCTTGAATCTGAGAACCAAGTACTTCGCCAACAGGCACTTACAATTTCACCCACAGGCAGATCTTTGTCTGCACGCTCAAGAACAATGATCATCCCAGTATTCTTCTGAAATTCCTGTTTCTTTCTCAATATATTTTATTTTCAGTCTGTCTTCTTAGTCTCTTATTTATATGCTAACAGAGAACTCCAGAGAATGGAAATTTATTTAATGGTGAAACAAAATTAGCATTGGTGAGTGCAAACGTATTGGCTTTGCTGTGCACCTCCGAAATCATTTACTTAAGGCGGATTAAGAAGCTGTGCACAATTTTGTTATAGGATATGACTCCGGCTGTAGGCAATGCCAAAGAACCTGAAAGCGAAGAGAAGCCCCAAAAATCTCTGAATGAGAAGCAACAGGTTTGTTTTTGACTTCTTTTTTTTTTTTCTGTTCTTCGAAGACGTGATTTTTTTACTGGATTTTTTTCACTGTTCCACTATTTACATGTTGTTAGATATCAATTCCTGACCACTACAACTTACATGGTACAGGAATATCAGGACTTACTGATTAGGTGTATCACGCAAGATCTTGGATTCTCTAGTGGAAAGCCTATTGCTGCCTGTCTTATATATAAGTGCCTTCTGCAGTGGAGATCATTTGAAGTTGAGAGAACAACTATTTTTGACAGGATTATCCAAAATATAAGCTCTGCCGTGGAGGTAACGTTTACCTTCAGCAAATAGCAAACTTGATATGGCTGTTTGACCGGTGTACTTGCCAACATTTTACCGGACGGTCCGTTGCTTCTTATTTTCACAGGGACAAGACAACAACGACATTCTTTGTTACTGGTTATCAAACTGTTCAACATTGTTGTTACTTCTTCAACGAACACTAAAAGCTAGTGGTGCTGCAAGCCTTACACCACAGAGGAGGAGAACGCCATCATCTTCTTTGTTTGGAAGAATGTCTCATGTAAGAAAGTAATCCTCATACTATACATATGCTCTCCTTGGACTCAAGCATTTGTCTGTTTCTTTCTTTTGATGTTATTTTGCATCAGCTTTTTGTTATGTGTTTTGCTTTTCAATCATCTACAGGGACTCCGAGCTTCTCCACAGACTACTGGGCTTCCTTTCTTTAATGGAAGGATGGTTAATGGGCTTGATTTGCGTCAAGTAGAAGCAAAATACCCAGCTTTGCTCTTTAAGCAACAGCTGACAGCTTTCTTGGAGAAAATCTATGGAATGATAAGAGATAACTTGAAGAAGGAAATATCACCATTGCTTGGCTTGTGTATTCAGGTTTAGTATTCAATTCGTATTTGTGCATTTTACTTGCAATTAAATAATTGTAGTGCCTGAAAATTGGTATGTATCATCAAGTAGAGTTTGTCCCAGCAAATCTAGCTATTTTCCTCCAACTGGGATCAATTTAAGACCATTTATGTTTACCCGTATCATACAGGCACCAAGAACATCCAGGGCAAGTTTAGTGAAAGGATCACGATCTCAAGCAAATGCCATGGCTCAGCAAGCTCTGATTGCACACTGGCGAAGCATCGTCAAAAGCTTGGATAGCTATTTGAAAGCATTGAAAGCAAATTATGTGAGTTTATATCAGTGAATCATGCAAAACACTCTACTACTGCTCAATGAACTTATGAAATGTTGCTCTGCCTCTACAGGTTCCTCCATTTCTAGTCCGTAAGGTGTTCATTCAGACATTTTCATTCATCAATGTGCAGTTATTCAACAGGTATGATTGTTTTCCTCCTGTTTTTTTTTTATGCTTTTTCTTTTTTTCAATGGCACTTACAGAATATTCTAATTATGGTTTTCTCTTCCTTAGCCTTCTTCTCCGGAGAGAATGTTGCTCATTTAGCAACGGCGAATATGTAAAAGCAGGACTAGCTGAGCTAGAACAGTGGTGTTATGCTGCAACCGAAGAGGTGAATATCAGTTCTGGATCAGTTCTTTCATGGTGTTCTTTGCTTAATATCTCGTTCATGCAGTATGCAGGTTCAGCCTGGGATGAATTGAAGCATATCAGGCAGGCAGTTGGGTTTTTGGTATGCTGAGTTTCTGTTTGCTAAAAATATTGATTTATATCTCAAACATTCTACCTTATCCATCTCTGCTCAACCATCTAGGTAATACATCAGAAGCCAAAGAAGACATTGAAAGAGATAACCAATGACCTTTGCCCAGTAGGTGTCCCATTTAGTTCTCTTGCTGAAACTAAAGATAAATGCTTCACATATTGAAGACTTACTAATGTTTTTCTGTAATTACAATCAGGTACTAAGCATACAACAATTGTATAGAATCAGTACTATGTACTGGGATGACAAGTATGGCACACACAGTGTGTCTTCAGAGGTAATTTATTCAACTTAGGTTTCGTTTGGGACAGCTTTTTTACTGCTTCTTAAAATAGCTTTTTAGTACAAAAATTTTAATTTTTGTATAAAAAAGTCACTGGTTTGTGCTGGATGTTATGTTTCGATACTTTTAGGTGATTTCAAGTATGCGGGTTTTAATGACCGAAGACTCGAACAATTCAGTTAGCAGTTCCTTCTTGCTGGATGATGATTCCAGGTAAGAAATCCTATATCTTTCTCAATAGCAGATTTGGCTACATTACAAGAATTTATCTTTTTTTTTTTTCTTATTATTATTATTATTCACTTTGATGAAGCATTCCATTCTCTGTGGATGATATCTCCAAATCCATGGAACAAATTGACACTTCGGATGTTGACCCGCCACCAATGATTCGTGAGAACTCAGGGTTTTCTTTCCTGCTCCAAAGGGCCGAATGAATGGAGTTCTTCTGCAAGTTCTGTTTCTCTGCAACTCCTCCACAACTTGTCTATAAGTCTCCCCTTTTCCTTCTATGTAATTATCAACCATTCTATTCTATGAAGTTGGCTCCTCATATGAGATTCATAGGGTATTTTTTTCCTCCTCCTTTTTGGTTTCCCCTTAGTGTTTTGATTGTTTGATTAATTGATTTTTTTTACCCCTTATTCTAGAGTGTTCTATTTATGACCTAGGTTTTAATTGTAAACCTGGTCTTGGTCTTGCTATAGTGGTAAAGGCTTCTATAATTGTAATATTGTTTGGTTTTGAACATCTTTTGTATAAAGGTAATGATAAGCATTAATATTAGTGACATCTTTTTAAACCTGCTACTATTCTCTAATTTTATTTAATGTGTATTTTATGTGTGGTAAAATTTAGAATAATATTTTTTGATGTGGATATTGATGTGTTCATGAAAGTTTCTTCAAATTGTTTTGATCTGTATTTCTTTCTAGTTTTATGATCTCTCCTGTGGATTATATATTTGGTTGTTCTAGAATGTTCTCATCTTTTATGATTTAGATTTTGGTTGGGATAGTTTTTTTATTACTTTTTGAAGCAATTTTTTTTTAAAAAAATTTAATTTATCCATACTATTACAATGTAAGAATTATGCTGCAATTATGAGATTATATATTAGTATTAGATCCTTGGAGCATACATAGTATTTAACAATATGAAATATAGATTTTTTTTTTAATTAAACAATAAAATCAAGCTTTTATCCCATTGTGGGATTGGCTATATGAATCATTTTTTTCCATTGTCTTTTCATTAAGAGTTAAATTTTTATTTAAATCTAATAAAAATTAGCATGTCTAATTGCTTTTGGCATCCTTTTTAGGTTTAATAAATTTCGAGCTCATCCGCTTAATAAAAAAATAGAAATTTAACTAAAATAGATAATTAATATATGATGGAATTAAATTTAAAATTTTAGCAAAAATTAATTATAGACAAATTGCTTTATGTTGATCATTTCTATGAGCTCTTATTTCTATTAAAATGATCAAAATGAAGTACAAAATATTAAAAAAAATTATTTCATTGAATTTGTAAAGGTAAAATAAAAAAATGCAGGTATAATTTTTAGAAAAATGTTAAGCATGTTTTTTAACAGTTGTGAATATTATAATTCTTCTCATATTGAAATTTAGTCATCTGAATAAGTCAAAAGTATTATTTTTACACTTTTTTTTTTAATTTTTTTTTTTAGCAAATCAAACAAATGAGCTATTTGATTCGAATACAATGCCGTGTAAAACAATCCAAATGCAAAGTTTTTTAAAAATTGGTGTTTTATTGAAATATGAAGTGGAGTAAAATAAAGTAAATATAGTTCAAATTATTTTAATTCATTTTTAAAGTAAATCAAACTCATCCAATTTTGAACAAGAATAGTTTACACTATTAAAAATTATTGCTTGATCGCCACCACCCAACGCCTGCAACCAATGACCACCACTTGCCAGTGGCCAGCCAGCACCACCAATGGCTGCTATCCTCTTCCACCCACCACCACCGACTTTATACTACATTCATTACTTCAACCAACCAAAGAGCTTCTTAATTTTTTTCTAACCTTTCACCCTTAAAAAAAATCTTATCAATTTACACTCCATGCATATTCTTATACTACTAAATCATTTGCCTGATTTATATGATATAAATAATAAACATATTCACAAATGCTAGAGTTAAAAATAAAAAATATATATATATTCACAAATGCTATTCTTAAAACTAGACATTAAAAAAAAAATAATGTAAGGGTTTACAGTCCTTTCGAGCCTAGTAGAAAAATTAATATTAATGCTTTAGTTTCAGATTTGCCTCCTGAACAAAATTTTGAAAATCAAATCAAACTGATCAGTTCTGGATGGATTAAGAACCAGAACCTTGTTTACTTTTATGCAAAATTGGCATAAAAAAGAATGTGGGAAAGCTATTCTATTTGAAGACATAAGCAATTGCATGCGCCATGATCATTACAAAGAGTAAAAGTTCATCATGTAACGATCAAGTTCAGATAAATCACAGGCCATTTTCACTGTTCAATTAAAACTATTTTACGTCGCCGGCGCCACCTCTCGATCGGTAGGACGGGCTTAAGAAAGTGGTTAAATTGCTTCCATTGTAAACTCGAGGAATCAAGAAAGCGGCGACTCTCCAAATACAGAGATGAAGCTGTGTACAACTTCTCAGACTCCATGTTGATGGGAGCTTCATGCATTGATTGAAATCATTATAATATGATTGTTACATTACAGTGATTTGCTACAGCCTCTAAAAAAGCTGTGCAGAAAAAATAATGAATGCGATCCCTCTACCCAACCTAAAATTTTCACAGTTATATAGAAGAAATTAGAGGAGAAGTTGAGCAGCATAACTTTCAACCATGAAGAAGCAGAAAAAAAAAACTAGAACAGTAACCTCTTACCATTTTTTGTGCTGAACTATGAATTTCTTCAGAGATTTCAACCGAGCTAGAGAAATATTACAGCTATTGTGATGGAGATTGCAACAGTGCAGATCAGTGCCTGCATAAGAAAAAGTTTTGAGTGATTTGGTTAGTTACAAATAAAAGACAATGTAAATTAAACTCTTACAAAGTAAACACTGCAGTTTATTAATGAAAAATAATAATTATGTAAAGTAAATTTGCTTCACAATCTTTTGATTAAGTATTTTGCATGTAAAATTTTTACATTGTATTTGAATCAAACCAAAAAGGCCCTAATGATTTGCCATTAATAGCTGATTCTTTCACCCAAGTTCAAGGCACAAATAAAAAGAGGAGGAAAGTTCTCAACTCACTTGAATTGCACATATTTGCTGTATGACCTAAAGAGAAAATCAATGGGTTTTTAAAATTAAAAAATGGTTTGTTTGATTTACATTTTTTTGCTGTTTTTGTCTTTTATTTTTGAAAATAGATCAAATTATTTTTTGTAATGTAATACTCAAAACATTTTTTATATATTGTTTTCATTTTATTTTAAATGAAAACCATCCTAGCCATTGTTCATTGTTGCAGACAACTTGTCATCATTGTCACCTGCCACTAGAGGTGTCAATATTTGACATGACACAAAAACCCAACTCAGAAAATTCGGGTTGGACCCGACCCGATTTCAAAACAGGTCGGGTTCGGGTTCCCGGATTCGACTCGTTTGAAAAACAAGTCTGGTTCGGGACCTTCGGGTTGACAACCCGCAAACTCGTTTAAGTTGAAATTGCGGGATCCATTTATCTACCCAGGTCAGGTTAGGGTCGACCTGTTTGAACCCAGGTCAGTTCTGAGTTCGACCCAAACCCGACCCGTGACCCGAAATTGACACCCATTAGCAGCCATCAATTTCTTACAAGATACTTAGGCTTCCTTTGGGACAACTTTTTTACTGCTTCTTAAAGCATCTTTCTAATAAAAAAATTTAAAACTTTATACTAAAAAACTGTTTTAAAAAGTAATAAGAAAGCCGTCCCAAACAAAGCATTAATAAAACTTAAAAAAAAACACTTATTTAGTGACCTTCTGGGATTATATTTAACTTGTTTTTTTTTTAGTTTTGACATGAAACAAAACATATTTAGTATCTTAGAAACATGTTATTTTTGTTTTTATTAAATATCAAATAAGTTGAATCATTCATTGGTGGTGGCCATTGTCAGTAGGTTAGCAACAATGTCCCACAGCTACGGTGTAGACAGTGGTCAAAGTAGCCATTGGAGAGAGCAGCTGAAGGTGATAATTATTTTTAAGAACACTAAAAAATCTTTAAAGTATTTGAGTATGTTTGAAATAAACTTTGTTTTTTTTTAGAATTAAAATATTTAAAAATATATTAATTAAACTTATTTCTAAAAAACAAAAAAAATTTAAGTCTAAGACAAATCTCTTTCCTCAAACAAGGATTTGTACATACACATAAAGAGTATTCACGGTTGAAACTAGTCTCTGCCCATGGTATATTTGTACATAGACATGCAGTAATGAAAATTCTTTATATGATTTTTTTGTCCCTAAATAATCTCTAGACCCAAGGACAGAGCAAAAGAAAAGGGTAAGACCATCTCCAACCAAACTACATACCATCATACCATCGTATGCCGTCCGCCATTTGCTCCGTTCAAACTCCAAATCGCACGCCAAATTCCAATAGGTGAACAATGCGATGCCAATATTGGCGTTGGATTGTTCACCTACGGCAAAAAACTCGTTGCGGAATTTGCCGTGGGATTTGCCGAAGAAGCACGCGAAAGAGGAGAAAAGTGCGCCAAAGATGGTTACCTTCGCAAGAAGCGCGCGAAAGAAGAAGAAATGATGTTTGATTGGAGAAAAATGACTGCATTTTGGAGTGGATAATGGGTTTTTCGGTTGGAGATGCCCTAATAGATATCTAAAAGAAAACACTGGAATATATAGGCATCATGTCAAAGCCCAGAGCTGGAAAATTAAAGGAATAACAACTTACAGCGAAGGCACAAGCAACAAGACCATCTCGCTCCCTTGGATCTCTGTTATAGTATTTGCAGAAGTAGAGAACTGTTGCAATGTACCATAGCAACGGGCACAAGCATCCCAACAGTAATCTGCATCATGACCTGGTATTATAAACTGAGGAAGAAGAAAATTGAGGTTAGATACAATGTAATTGTCCACTCACGAACACCATCCTATTCCACAGCCATAACATGGTAGAGGTTTGTGAAATTTCAGCACTCTTGGGTCTTCTTCATCATGTATCAGAGTATATTTACCCCTACAATCTTTACAGTCACAATACTCACCTGAAACAATTTATGAGAATCAGATGAAATTCTCAATTGGGGAGCTATAAAACTATAATGTCTGTGATAGGAAGTGGATGCACTTTTCCTCGAAATCAACGAACAACAATAAGAAATTAGAAAGAAAAGTACAACAAAACTATTTTTATTACAAAATATATGAAAGAAAATAACAATATACAGTTGGATCTTCAATTCGAGAGGAAGATCCGGCTCTCCCAAATCCCTAGCTTCCGGCTAGAGCCCAAATAACCTAAGAAATTCTAATTTCAGCAAACTCCAACATAATCCTGAAATCATCCTATTGTTAGCCTTAAATAGGCTCTCATAATTCCCTCCCAAATCAGCTCCCTCTTCCTAAATAATTCTCTCTCAAATTTGAATTCAAATTAGATTTATTTCCCCAATTAATTCCCTCGCAATTATAATTAAACTTTCCTAATTAATCCCTCTTAATTCCTCCTCTTCCTTAAATAATTATCTCTTAAATTTTAAATTCAAATTAGATCTCTTGCCCTAAATAATTCCTTTCCAATTGTAATTAAAACACTCATAAATAATTCTCCTTTGATTAAGAACCATCCTAAATAGTTCCCTCTTAGTTAAGAAATTTCCTAATTCCCTCCCAATCAAATCGGCCGGTCTATCAGTCTGCTAGGTAGAAGTATGCATGCACTAGTAATCAATTACTAACATCTCCAGAATAAAGTTTTAGCAAGTTGGAGTGAAATTTAATATAATTAATAGCATGTCATTGTATAAATAAGATATCCAAATCTTTGGTTTGCATATAAACAATAATCACAATCAAGCCAAAAATTTGCATTTTGCCAGGTATTTCTATTAATAACTATTCAAATAGAATTGAACTTTATAAAAGCTACCTTTATTGTGAAATGGAATTGGAAAGTAATTTGAGGGATGATTAATAAGAAAAACTTGTAAGCAGATTCTCATCTGCATCTATATTCAAAGTGATGGCCACTGGGATCAAATTTTGCTGCAAATGCAGCACTGCTCTGTATCAAATTTCATGTGAACTGTTAACTGAGGTCTGGCCTAGCTATAAACCTTTCACTTAGCAATGTAGTCAACAAAGAAACATCTGTTATCTTTACATAGAAAACAAATCATCAAAGATAAAACCACCTAAAGCAATTTCCTTCACTGCTGAGCATTCTTTAAGAGTGCGATCTGGTGGTGTCCCAAAACCAAATAACTAAATCCCATTGCTGATGACCTGCATAGCCTGCAACAATATGAATTATGAACATATAACTACTTTTGCAGGTTTCTCCAATTTTGAGGCCACTTATTGTTACAAGATCAATTTGTAACTCTGGAGGTGCTGAAATTTTTACCATTCAATGTGGAATATTCATCCAAATAAAAGGGAAAATATTTTTTTTAGAAAATATAGGCTAAAAACACTAGTGATGATCAACCTTTCCGGCATCACATGAGGTAAATACTGATAACACCTTTATTTAAGCCCAAAAAAATATCTAATCATCGCTGTCTAAGAAAAGTATAGGCAGCATGATCATTTTATTCCAGCGAGATGCTTGATTAAACAAAAATAGCATTTAGTTATTTTATTTTTTCAAAGACTGCGTGAATCTTCATGCATAAAGCTGCTGCCACCGACAAATAATGGAAGAATCTAACATAATACAAAATATGGTTAGACTATGGAACACCTTCTGTCTCTTATCCTTGCTCTTTTTTCTTTCTCATGCAAATCACTAATTCTAGTCTTCTGTCTCTCTACAGAAGAAGACCTTTTATGGTAAATAAAAAGCTAGTGTTAGTTTCATAATGTAAGGTTTCAAGACTTGCCAAAAAATTGCAGAGTTTAGACTTTGCAACAGCCATCAAAACTGACAAAGGGGCTATTCCAACCAAAAACTGCCCTGAAGAGATTTTGATCTAGACCCAAAGTTGTAAGAATCTATGACTTCAAAATCAAATATGATGCATTGTAAGACATGCAACAAAATTATTTTAAATTATTTATTGATTGTTGATCTCCTTTTTTTGGCATCGATCACCTCTCTGTATATTGCACTGTTGTGTCTGATGAAGGATCAAATTGTGCATCTTATCTTAATTCGTCGTCGCCTTTGAAGTTTATTTCCTTTGATCATGTATAATCATTTTCTGATCTTCCACTGAATAGGTCAATTCAAAAAAAGAGAGTGGTTCACTCACTTGGGACAAAAGCAACCGCGAGCCTCCTATTTACAGGGAGAAAAAGACAAAATACCTATGTCATTTCTGACAAAAAAAAGGGCAAGCCTAAAGTACAGCTCTCGGTTTTCTAGAAGCATCTCTCCACACCTCTATTCGGATAAGGGCACCATTCCACGATGCTTTCTCTGAGATACACACCTCCAACTCTCGAAATAGGAGAATCTCTCCATCTCTCCATTCGGCCCAAGGTGAAGCAAGGGAGAGGCCGGTTCACCCATACAGAGGATTCACGTACAGATCACGCTTCCTCTTCCTCCTAGATTTCATGCAAGGGCCTCCAGCCGCTGGCTAGCTCGCCGGTCAGCCCGTCGACCACCTTTCAAGCTCCGACTGGCTAGGATCTCTACCTGCAACTCCTGCCAATCACAACTCCTGCTCAAGTCAACGCTGATCCGACCATAGCATGCCTCATACCCTATCTTGTCGAGCCCGGGACGTAGTATCGCAGGTTTCTAGCTCCGGTCATCGACCCCACCACCTCACACCAACCAAACCGAAGAGCCATCCCGCAAGGATTATCACACAAGGAAGACCCAATCCCTCATCCTCGCCTTCACGCATGAGCAGCTGTCTGACTTGCCTTAGACCACCCTCCAGCCGACTCCAGCCATTCGCTCCGTCTGGCCACCTCTCCTATCTGACCACGACCACCAATCTGCCGCCAATGCTAGACCCGACCTTCAGGCCGGCTCTCACGACTCTAACCTCCGACCTCGCCCGATCAGCATCTCCGACTTGACCTCACCGAGCCGCTGGTTCTCCTACAGTCGTCGCATGCCCTTTTGCTACCGGTTCTCTCAGACCATTCCTCCGTCTAATAGCCCACAAAACAGCCCCCCCTAGTGGCTGATCAACCTCTTGCTTCTGACCCTTGGTCAATTCGCCGGCCTTCATGAACTGTTATAAGTATATGACTAAAAATAATTACCTGTAATTGTGTTTTTTTTTTATATATATAGTAAACTCTCTTATATATTTCACTTTATGTTATTCATTTAAGGGCTAAGATATCTACACTGATAAAGTATAAAAATTCTTATTCGCTTCTATTTCACTGATGTTAGATGTTTCAACATTTGCTGTGTAAACAATTGTTCATAAGTTGCTTGGTTTCTTTTTTTAGTTCCCTGTTTCGTTATTCTATGATGCTATTCATGAATTGTTTGATTTTGGATTAAGGTGGGTTTAAGTTTGGTGGTTGATGAATATTTTATATATACAACGTTTTCATTTTTAGAATATAGTGTGCTTGATCATCATCATTGTACTTAACAAAATGATGTTATTTAGCTTGATAAATGATGATTATGATTTTACTAGTTTCCACTTGTTTTGTTTGTTAGGTAGCATGACCTTGTGGATGTTCAGATGTCATCAAAATAAAAGTTAAATGCTATTTAAACAGTTGTTTATTGAAATGTATTAAACTTGCAAATGAGAACATAATATTGCATAGGGGATGCTGTTGCTAAAAGAATAGTTGTTTATTAGTTATTTGAAATTGTGACTTATGACCCTCAAGCTATGTTCATGTTCTCCTGGAGCTATCTGATTCAACAAGGCTTCAATATCTAATGGCAATTTCACTTGTATGTTTAGCTTAATAATCAAATGTGCATTAAATAAATATAGATAACAGAGTGTAAAAAAATTTGTGCGACGCTTAATTTTATTATGATTTCCCCTTCCGTAACTACGAATGTGAGCTTTCCTGAAACAATCATTTTGTCTGGATCAAAATTCTCGAGGGAATGGCTTAAATTGAATTTTCTAGTAAAAATGTTTGAATTAAATTTGCTTATGGGAATGAAAGTAGTAATTAATTCTCATCCATTTTATATTGAAAATTTGCTAAAAGCAAGTCAATACCTATTTTCTGTATTTTCTTTTCTTAAGAAATAGATAGAGGCAGACGAAGTGTTTGTATTAAACTATTAATGTTTTGTAAAAGATGTTTGAAAGGCAATGGAGGCAAGTTTACAATCACAAATAGAGAGATTCTTCATTGTAAGGCATAATTCTTCTCTAGTTTATTTCAATAAATGTATTTAACTGTAAAATCTTGTTAATGCTCTATCAACATGAACACTTCGATGACAATGCATTAGTCAAGCTTAATTTCATAAAGTAAAGAAGTATTGTTGAAATAATGTCAAAGCTTGATTTCCTTACAAGCTAATTGATTCTCTTCATTAATATACGCTCATATATTCATTTTCTGAGTTCCCACTTCCCAAATAGGTATACTTGATGCTAGACTTCTCAGATAGCATGCATAGAATAGACTTGTAGATTCAAATTACTTTACTAACCACCATATAGATAATTATACATTACTCTTTTACATGTAATTAATGTTTAGTCAAAATCTAAAAAAAAAGTATTTTTGGCATGCAATCACTAACTAATTTCTTTCTATAATTATATTTTAGAGAATGTAATTCTAATGACATAGGATAGCTATTGCATGTTTATGTATTAATTAAGTTTGCTTGTTTGCAATGGGAATGAACACCAATCGTTAGTATAAATGGATAAAATCATTACTTGTAAAGAAGTTAATTGCCCAAATTCTAACAAATACTCTTTTGTATTTTAATAGTCATGTGTTGAATATACATAGGGTCTTTACCATAAATTTGTTAGCAAATATTATTATGTTTAATGAATTTTTATTAAAATTAAGATGGTTACATGTCTTTTAGTTTCTCATGCCATGTTTATGTATATAATCGTTCTCAAATGCTATCTTGAATTTCACATGCATATGAATTTAGATATTAATATATATGAAATTCTGACACCTACTTGTCTCTTCATATTATTTGCAAGGTACATTGGAGATGATTTAGATAGCAAAGCTATAGAATATTCAGTCGCATCCATTTCTTTTAAATGGAGGTGCTAAGGCCGGTTGCACCATTGACTTGCTCCGCTGAGGTAAATTCTATAAATGTAGCACTCCTAGGTTTTTTAAACCTTGCATGTGAATAGCGCCAAACCTATAGATGCCTAGCAATGATTTATTTCCTCACATTTAGAATTTTTTTTCTTTGATTCTCATAAATCATAATGCGTATGATGAAATAAATATGCTAATAAATAAAAATAAAGTAAGATAATTAAACATAAATAAACTAAATTTATTCCACTCTAATAAATCAAAATTATTAACGAATATAAATGAAATAAATTAACAATATAATCTAAATACATTAAATAAAATAGACAAAATAAAAATTAATGAATTATAAAATTAAATTAATTAAACATAAATGATTAAATAACATTAATTAAAAATTAGTTTAAAACTCAAATAAATCATTAAAATTTTAAATAAGGTAAATAAAAATCAGTGAATAATAATCCAATTTTGATCATCTCAAATAAAATAAGGTTTCATAATTAATACAATGAAACTAGATTTAATTAATCGAATTCATAGATTAAATATTAAACTATTAATGAAAGGACCTTTCATGCTTTATATTTGATTCTTTTGGAGGGAATATTAACATTCGATTCAAATGATACTTAATCAATTTTAAATAACGAGAAGACCCTTATGCATTGTATTTAACTTTTATTTGGAAGATACACATGCATTGGATTTGAAAGGTCCTTAATAAATTTTAAATAAATTAAAAGCTTTTAAGTAATGCATTCACCTCCTTTAGGAAAGCACAATTGCATTGGATTTTAAAGCTCTTGAATAAATTCTTAATAAATTCAAATAAATTTAAAATTTAATGAAAAATCAGATATAATTAACCAATGAGATTGTTTGGTAACCTGGGATTACAATGCTATTAAGTTAGTCTTAAGTAGGGTGAAATAAACCTCTCAACCACGGTTTAACAAAGACACACTATTCAACCTAAATAATCACCGATAAATAAATTATAAAATACTTAGAAATTAGAACTTTATACCCTTGTGCTAGACTCTTTTAGGAAGAAAAAAACTTATATTGGATTGAAAGCTCTTAAGGAATAAAACACTTAATTAAAAAGCAAAGCTTCCATGCAACCAATCCTATCATTTATGGGGGAATGTTAGCATTACAAATTATGAGCTTTAGAACTTGTTCATTGGCTTTTGCACTTTGAAACCACTAATTGACATGGTTGTTCTTTAAAACCTAAAATTAAATAATTCAAAAAAATAAAATCCTCTAAAATTTAATTAATAAAATATTAAAATATTAAAACTTAAATTTAAATTAAAATATCTCTAAACCTACAACAAAAAAATAATCTCAATCTTAAACAACTTAAACATCAAGCCCCTTTGGACATATCAAAGATACAACCTTTTCTCACACACTTAAGATTATTTTCTAGAGCCACTTACTCTAATTCTAGGCTAGGGCATCCACCACCTAATGGAAGGACACGCGGGGTGGTTTTTTTTTATCCGGTTTAGACACCAGTCAAAATTGTTGAGTGATAGCTCGGAGAAAAAGCACAGGTATAGAAAGCTAACCTGGTAGTACATGAGCGTTGATGAGCTGTTGGTTTACCAACTCCTTTCTGCGACTCTAAGTGTCGGACCTTACAGCGGGTAGTGCTTAAGCTATAGAATAGAAAAACACTTCATAGAAAAAAGAATTCCTTTGCGGCTTACCAAGTAGTAAGTAAGTTGTTGAATACGCTGATGGGAAGTGCAATTGTTTCAACTAAACACGAGGGTTGCGCTCGTTGCGGGAAGTATGTTTTGGTATAATACGGGTACCTTTGCCTGGAAGATATCATTGGTGTGATTGTTTACTTTCGGTCTTCTGGATGTCATGGCATGCATAATTACATTTTTATTGGTGCACTTTAGTTTATTAAATTACATATACATACACCATGCATGCATATGCATTTATGTTGTCTTTTATTTTGTTTCAAAAAGAAGAGCAAAATACAATATATCTATGATGTTTGTAAAAATAAAGATTCAAGGTAGAATGTATCTAGCAATGGATGCAAATTATAAAGTGCTCATTATACATTTGTATATTTCAATTTCAGAAAGTTGTAAAATGCTCAAAGATGTTTGTTTACATAAATATATAGAGCACCAAAAGAGAACACCCTTCAAACTCCCTCTCCTTTGAAGGGTGTTCTCTTTTGGAACCCTATAGAAGAGTTGGAGCTAGAAGAAAGTACACTAATGTATTTGAACTTAAATTCATAGGAGTAGAAATCCAAGCATATTGTGATGGAGCTTGGCCACCTTACTTTCTTGCAGACTCAGAGTTATATTTATGTCTCCAAATAAATGAATAAGAGATTTTTTTATACATTTGCTTCATGCATCATAATACATGACACTAGCTAGACCCATTTGTATATCATACAATCTTGAATAAACTCTCTGGATTAAATATCCTCGACTGCCTAAGATTAGAGTCATCTTATCTTGCATTCATAAGACGATTAAATGTGTTTAGGATGTCAAATTGCAACTCACTCAAGGCAAATATAAGCCAAGATTGTACAGTCCTCAGTATATCTTTTCTAATTTTTCTTCTGAATGAGTAAGTCAATCTTTAGCTATTTTTAAACTCAAATTTTTAATCAAATCTTTATATATTAAAAAAAATATAATCCTCACTAAAGATGAAGAAAAGTGTTTATTTCCCTATGGATGGAAAAGAATCTATGAACCCTCACTATGCTCCAAACCAAGAAGAGAATAAAATACCATCCTTAATCGAGAGTATTCATAAGTCAATGCCAAAGATATAATTAACCACGGGGGCTTGTGCCCATGGAAAACCAATACCCACATCAAATAAACCTCATTTGAGCTAATGCATTGAATGGGGAAAATCTCGTGACTATCAAGTTATATATAGTATTATTCATCAAGATGTGTAGGCAAAAATCGTTATTCTCCATGAATAATCGTATGCATAATTTCTTCTATTCTTCCGTTGGTCTGCTTGTATAGAGTGTAAAGGTCTACGATCGTTTTATCCTACGTGATAGTGTGATCATACCATTTGCATTCTAAACACCCGCTCGCAGAGTCCTTTTAGAGACCCACATTGATAATTCTAATATTTTTAGAATTTTATTTCAATTTTAATGAATTTAATATTTAGGCATATGCAAATAGAGGTTACGTCAGTAGATAAAGTTTTAATGTGCGTTAAATGATGATCCACACAATCAGAGAAATGAAAAGAATAGAGTACATATGATGTTTTGCATAAAAAATTCAAAAAAGAAAAATGGCGGGTATTGCCCAGCCAAAGAATTTCTACTAGTTGCAGCAGCCTTGAAATCTGAATGTGTTTTTGTGTACGGTGATAAAAGGCGATGTGAACTAATTCTACTAAATAGAGAGAGGGGAGGGATGACCTAGAAATGATAGTGACTAGAGGTAGTCAAAATAATGCTTCCAAAGAATAAACAAGCTCTACTTGGTAACAAAGGGGCGAAAATAATCCTCTTATGGGAGGGGGAAGGCTGAACTATATGACATGAAAACAAAAATGAAAAATGGGGAAGAATAGTCCCTCTCCAAAAAAGATGGGGGACTATACAATTTGAAAATGATGATGTAAGGAGTACTTGAAAACACCAAAATGGATAATTAGAACTCCAGGTGATGGTCAAAGCTCTAAAATTCTTTAAAGTTTTTGAGTTTGGAATGTCTAAATGAGGAAAATTGAGTATGCACTTCTACGGTCTTAAAACCACAAAAATGATATAAAATTAGATTATATTTCTTTATTTGTTTTTTTTTCCTCATATTTTGCTAAATTTGAGCCTATTTTTTAATTCCCTATTTTTTGTGTTTCATAAAATATGAAAATCTTACTATTTTCTTAATTTTAAATCACACAAAAGTTATTTTGAAAGCCTTTTTGACGAGAAAAAAGCCATAAATCCCTTGAGGCCATGAAACAAAATCACAATCATACTCTTAAGATTATGCCAAAGTCCACAATCCCTATTTAGAAGCTCTATTGTTCTTCTAAAAAAGAAGTTATAAGGAGAAGGAATAACACACCGTTTAAAGCCTATGATTTTCTTTTAAAAAGGTTCAACTATAATGAAACAACACAATTCTGAAGGGGAGTCAAAGCTATGGTCCACCAGTGACATGATGAGGAAAATACGTGAAGGAGGGCAGAATTAATTAAAGAGCATGATACCATAACAATAACTTGATTTGGATTGAGTCACTTCTAGGGTTTAGGGTTGATGTTCCATGTTGGTCTCCTTGACTAGCCCAACTTTCTGAAGCCAATTTAGGATTCTTTTGAGCAGCTTAACTTCATAAATGGCTTTCCATATTGACTTGTAAAGCAAATGAGAGACAAGTTAGATTAAAATTGTTGCAGTGGAAGTACCTAAAACTTCTCTCTTTAGCAATGCCAAAAAAAGCAATTGAATTAAATTAGGAGAAACAAAACTAGCATCACATGTAGATATAACATGAAAACAAAAAACCATAAACAAAACTAGCATCTCTTACATAAGTCACAACTTAGTGTGCCAATTGAAAATGCCAACAAAGTGCATTCTTACATTCCTAATACCTAGGTTTGTATCATTGGTCGACTCTCTCATGTAATTCATAACTTTGCGCATATCAAGTATATCAATAAGGTTCATTCTAATCCATTCAATATGTTGGCTTTGAAAATCCCAAATTTCAAAGATCCAAAATTATCTCAAATATGACCCTTAATAGGGCAACATGCAAATTCTTACAACCTCCCTCTCATTGGTTCGCATGGATATGGTACACTGGTACTTACCAGCTTAATTACTAATTTGATGGTCAAGAGGTTTTGGATAAAAGGAATCCATTGTCAGAGTGGAGCACAGATTTTTTTTTTTTTTATTGAGCTAATTGCGTTCAGAGTCGGATCTTCTTCCAAGGTGAAGTGAGCTTTCCAGCCACTACCAGCGACATGGATCATCATATACATGCAACAAGGTAAGTGATGATGGAAAGAATAAGACATTCCCCTAATGATGGATCACATTCTAAGTTGTCTATGTATACAGTAAAAAAAATTCAACTAATACGAGGAAATCTTCATAATCTATGTATGTTTACTGAAGTATAAAGCTAAAATGTGAACAAATTACCTTGATTCATCGATAATAGCAGCTGTTTCACAAGCTCATCCCCATAAATTCAACTACTCCATAGGCCTCCATAAATCTGGTATTTAGAAGCACTTTTTCAATGTATGATAAAGCTTATATACGATAAATATAGTTAAGCAGGGCAAGAAAAGAGAACAGTTTGATAAAACACACAGAGATCATTTATAACTTTTATAGCAAACAATTCAGGCAAGCAAGACTAAAAGAAAGATTTGCAAGAAAAAACACTACTAGCAAAAAGTCAAATAGCACAAATTGAAGAGGATGCACCAGCAGAGCCAGCATCCTCTCAAGCAAACAAGGATAGCATTCAAAGCCTGAAAATGACTGAAAATATCTCAAAATATATGGAAAAGAATAAAAAAATCTAAAAAAGTAAAATTAGCTATTTTGTTAGTGAATACATGAATTACTTAAAGCTACTGTCTTCACCAAACAGTGGCTGAAATCAAACTAAATCTGGTTGGAGTTGCTTGCATTGGGATTAACAGACACAAACTGCTTCCACTATGTTTTACATGGCATAGTTGTTAGTTTTAAACTCAAGGTCTGCTAGAAGCAGCAGAAATGTCCAAAGAATATCTGCTGTGCTATGATGCACTAACACTCCGCTTAAAAAGGGAATGCAGTATCGGACAAGTGTCGGACATAGACACGCGTCTGACACGGCATAAACACATGTCCAACACGACATTGGAGTGTCACAATTAAAAAAATAAAAATGAAAACAGACACGCGTGTCTGGTTATTAAATGATAAAATTATCGACGCCAAACGGATCGTTCTATTTAGCTTTTAGCCACGAACGAGAAGCCCTAATTTTCCGATCCACGAAAGAAATCTTCTAGGGCAGACCGGGCGAGCTTGCAGCCGATGCCAAAATGCTCGAACCGAGGCCAAGCCGAGCTCGTCTTCCCCATTCCTTCGTTCCTTCATAATTTCTGGGGTCAGCCGAGGCAAAGCTCACAATCAACGCCAAACAGAGCACCTTCTGTATGCAAGAGAGCCAAGACCTGTAAGTTGATTTCGCCGTTTCTTCTTTTCATTGTTCAAGCTGTCTAGATTAATTGAAATATTAATTGTTGTTTTTTGAAACTTACTACTGTGACATCTATTGGATGAGATCCACGTCGATCTGTTGCTTGAGCTATGTCGGTTAGCTAGAAGATTTCTTAAAATGACTGTAGAACACTATATGTATTTAGTTCCTTTAACGATGCATATTGTTCTGAGTTCCGTTCATTTTATATTCCCAATCCTTGCCATACTTTTTTTATTAGTTCATTATTTTTTATTTTTTGTTTGATTTATTTTGATACATGATTACCAGATATGTTTTGTTTGCTTTTAATGTATTCCTATGTATGATTGGTTTGTTACAACTAGATAAAAACAATGAATAATCAATATATGTTTTGTTTGCTTTTGATGTATTCCTATGTATGATTGGTTTGTTACAATCTTATCTAAATAAAAACAATGAATAATCAAGATATAAATGAAATTATAATTTCTATGTTGAAGAATAGTAGTTCAAATAGAGAATATCCATTATGACATGTTAAGCGAAGTGTAGATTGCATTTTTGTCTTTCACTGATCCGATTTATGACATGTTGATGTATGCAAGGGGGGGGTCAACACAAGTTGAAATTTTCTTGTATTTTCTTGCCTTGTGTCTTTTCATCTTCCCCCTCTCCTTTTATGTTATCTGTCCTTTCATCTTCCATTTGTCCTTTGAAGGTTGCTGGTTTCATGAGAACTATGGCTGTTTCGGTTTGAGCTTAAGAAGTTAAACTTTAGTTGTGCCAAGCTCATTAATATCTAGTGGAGAAGTAGCTCATTATGAGCTAATGGCTTGCTATAAAAATATGAATTGGGAACAAGATTTGATGTGTGGAACTTGATCTTTCACATTCCTCTTGAAGTTGAGTTGCTGCAGCTTTTTTTTCTCCTCTGGAAAAGCCTCTCACGGGCTGCTGCTGCTTCGGGTGTGGTGTGCCTCTTCGGGTGCTGTTTTCTTTTCTGAATCGGCATGCTTTTGTTGACCGTGAGCTTATTCGCCTGGTTTCCTGTGCTGATTCCACGGGTTCTCTCATCTGAGCTCACAAATGAATCTTTAGTAGACTTATGTTCCGTACCTTTAGCTTTTTTATTTTAAGCATAAATGATGGGTAGTAATACCCTTCTTAGAAAAAGAAAAGATTAATATACTCCCTCCCCCATCCCAACCCAATATATATATATATATATAGAAAATAAGATAAAAAAAGCTGAAAACAGAAAATAAAACAACAAAAATTGCGTTGATGTAGAACTTCTTAACATCAGCCTCCATATCAAGGTCCTCTAAAATTTTTCTCCGCTTCTCCAAGTGTATATATATATATAGAAAATAAGATAAAAAAAGCTGAAAACAGAAAATAAAACAACAAAAATTGCGTTGATGTAGAACTTCTTAACATCAGCCTCCATATCAAGGTCCTCTAAAATTTTTCTCCGCTTCTCCAAGTGTTTTTTTCTTGATCCAGAAAAATGCCTTACAGATGACATCATATCAAAGAGCTTTTATCTCTAGAAGAGACATTACAAATTCTGTTATTTCTATCATTCCAAATTGCATAAAAAGCAGCTAAGGAGAATAAAATCAGAAGCCTTTAAAACTTTCCTTGATATGCTTCTGTCTTCATTTAATTTGAAGTAGATAATTCCAAGTTAAGCTTTAATGCTAAAAATCCTATAATTCTTCTCCAAATCTTGCTTGCAGCCCATCAATTAAAGAGCAAGTGAAAATCATCTCCTGGGTAGGTTTAACACATACAAGTCGCAGATTGTATAATAAATACCATGATTGAAAATCATAACTTTGCATGACAGCTCTTTGTTGTATAGAATCCAGTACAGCATAGACATATTTAAAGGTACAATTGATTTCCATATGACTTCATATGCTAAGGATTTTTTTACACAATTACAGAAACGTTTGCCTGTAAATTTAACATTTTTAAGATTCCAAGTAGTTTGTCCTCTTCCACATCAGTCTTAAACCCAACAAGCAAAGAATATAACTCAATAATAAGTGGAGTAAAATAATAAGGCATAATTCTATCCAGAGAACAAACCAACCTCTAGCAGTCAAGTTGATTTGTGATTGGACGGAACAATTTTGATTCCAGCATTCACATACAATTCAGGAGATCAGAAAGGTCATTTGGACAGCCGAAATTCAGCCTCCAACATTCAACTTCAATGGTCTTTTCAGTCTGATAACAGGTTTGTTTGAAGGACAATTGAATAGCCAAAAATGAGTTACCTTGTCCTTCTTAATATAATTGTTATGCATAGAGCAGAAGATTAATCACAGCTATCTATACAACACTTCAAAATTCATTTACACTAAAGAGCAAGATTAAAAGATTTCAAGTTAATAATCCCCAAACCACTAAATTTCTTTGGTCTACAACAAGTTTTCAAATTTGATACCTGACAAAAATTGAAGAGAATCGGTTAAGTAATTATTTCCAATATTTGTGTGGTACTTATACAATCCTAGAGAGGTTTTAACAGGAAGTAGATAAAACAGGGAATAATAATTATAAAATAAATAAAATAGTCCCACAAATTTGTGAGATGGAATCAATGATCCCACGCATCCATGCCGTGTCAATGAAAACAAGCGAAGCAGAAAGCCAGCTAGACAAACATTAAGGAGGGAGAGTTTATGTGCTATAGGTGTTGGCTTGAGAAGGAATCCATGGGTTGGGTGGCATTTCAACTTGGCGGACATCAATGAGGTGGAAGTCATGGGTTGTGGGTGTTTCCACTTTCCCCCTATGTGAATAAATAGATATAATCCATTCCTAGCTTGCTTGATAACTTTTGGATGATTGCTCCTAGTACTCCTTTGGTGAGTATGGCTGCAAGTTGTTCAAGTATTGTAGATGTTTTTTCGGGTGCTCTTAGTAAGCTTTTTTGTCTTTCTATCATTTTTAAATCGCTAAATCTTCTTCTTCCCTTTAGTAACCGGAAAACCAATTGTGACCACTTTAGATAGTTCTTTACATTCATCTGGTATGTTGAATGGATGTATATAGCTATCCCACTGGATTTATATTGCTTCCTTTAATTCCAAGAGAACCTGATATTACTCGTATGTGGGTTTCGTTGTTGTTGTTCATGAAGAGGAAAATTGTGCTTTTGTTCACAATTCAAAAAAAAAAAGTAAAGAAATGCATCAATGTGGCGATGGAAACTACAACAAAGAGAATATGTGGCTATGAAGACTACAAGTATAGAAAATTAGGAGAAAAGGAAGAAAATGCAATAATGAAAGTTGCTGGATTGTGGTAATGCAGTGATGAAGGCTTAGAACTCTGATACCATTAAAAATTTTGGTGAGGATTGGTTGAGTAGATTTTAATCATTCCAACATTTGTGTAATATTTATACAGTCTTAGAGAGCTTTTAATAAGAATCATATAAAATTAAAAAAAAAATTATAATAGTGCCACAACTTTGTGAGAAGGCATCAAAGATCCCATGGATTAGGTGACAACAAAAAGAAGGAAAAGAACGGGTGGGCCAGCTGAGTGGATATCAAGGAGGCTGAATTCATGGGCTGAATAGGTCAGTTGGAGGAGGAATTCATGGTTAGGTGGCAAGTCAGCTAGGAGAACATTAAGAAGGTGGAATTCATGGGTTGTAGGTGTTTCCATAATAGGAACAATCCATCTTCCCTTTTAAAAAAAAAAATTTATAATCAAATCAATTTTATTCATAGCCCATTGAGGGAATAGAAAAAAAAAGACATGTAGAAAAATAAGATATAGATAAAGATGTGCAAACATCACATTTCTTTACACCACGCCATAAGAATTCTTCGTAGAATCACCCTCAAATGTGAATTTATATAATTTATTTCATGAAATTTCTAGTGTTTCTAATTTTCAGAATTTCCTTGTTAGCTTCTGCTCGAGCTAAAATTTTCTTTCAAATGCATAAATTGTTGAAATTTGAAGAATTTACACAAATTTAAGTTGAAATTGACTATTATAGAGTAAACGGTTTGTGAATTTTCTTCATTTTATATTTTCTTAATTTAAATTAAAATTCTTTCAAATATATAAAATGATCCAAAGTTGATGGGCAATATAAGGTTTATGGTCCTTTTCTTCATTTTAGATTTCATGAATTCAATTTAAAGTTCTTTAAAATGTATGAACTGATCCAAATCAAAGGACAATCTAAGGTTTGTGACAACAATTCAAAAAAAAAAAGTTTCCATTGCCTAATGTAGGACTTGGTGGGGCTTAAATGCCTTATGCACATCACATGCTCAATAATATACTTTTCAATTGAATAACTTGGTTCAAGGAAGTGGAAAAGAATACCATTATTCCAAGCCACATATACCTACCAAGAGAACCAATTTTGGATGTCGATTTCTACGATGCAAGGGCATAAATCAAATGCATTGCAATCACCAAAAGGCTAGATTGTAGCTAGTTCAAGCTTCCGAAATCAAAATCTATTACACATTTGCACCAATTAAGATGGATTTGCTAGTCAATCTTTATTCAATGCAGGCAAATTTTCATGAATTTTTTTCTTACTAAGTTCAGCGCTTTAAGACCCAATACGATCAACGGTATGGTTTTGAATGGAAACCATAGATGATAGGTCCCCTGGAGACGTTCTTGAGCCTGTTAGATCGAGTTCAGACACCCATGCGCGCTACTTCCGAGGAAGAAACACTAACATGCTGGTTAAAACATCGGAGAACTTTCAACCTCTCTCACCACATTTACCAAAACAACAGCAGATAGTACCTCCACAAAACCATCACACTCACACCTCAATACTTAGAAACGATTAAGAAAACAAATACCCCCATAAATAGAGCAATGGAAAATTTCAATAAACAAGAAAAGCAAAACCCAGCATACCCATTAACAAAATTCCCCAAAGAAAAGTGCTCAAAATCAGCTACAAAACGCATATCCTCCCAAAAAAACACAAAAACTACACTGATACTTACAAAAAAAAAAATCTTACGGTAAATTCCATGGGCGAGCAAACAGAGCCCAACAAGATTCGAACTTTCCGTCTGAAAACCGATCAGGAGGCGAAGGAGAAGAGAGGTAGGAGCTCTCAGTCCTTACCCAAAGAGGAGCAGAAATGGCGGTTTCCGTGGGGCCAAAGCTTGGAATGGAGGAGGCTTCTTTTTGCTGTAGGCTACAGTTCCTTCGTTTGTTAGCCAGGGTTTTGTCTTAACGTCACCGTCCCGGTAAGTACAAGTGGCCGTCAGGAACGGAAAATTTGGTAACAATCCCCACCGGTTGGCTCTTCATGACCGCACGTCGAAAGCGTCACCGTCCTTCGTACTAGTTGCTACTGCGTGTGACATTACCATAATAATCATCTAATTTATTTTTTTAATTTAAATAATATAATTATATATTCATATTTATATCATTATTTTAAAAATATTTAAATTATTATATGAGCTTGATTAAAAAATTTTATGAATATTTTATTATCGTGTAAAATGCTATTTTTATTTTTGGAAAATATTTTTTTATTATAAAATATCAAATTGAATTTATAATATAAGGAAATAATATTAATCGACTTCTCCAATTATGAGTGGGATCCATTTCCATTTTTAAAAAAATTTGAGCATCTAATTATTATTCCAATTATTATAGTATGATTATTATTAAATAATTGTTATTTATTTTTTAAAATTTTAATAATATAAGTATGATTATTATCAAATAATATTATTTATTTTTCTATTCATATATTATTTTTTGAATAGGCTGAGGAGAAGAGTCAAATGGAGGATTTGATGAGTCAAATATTAATTTGCGAGTGCTTTGTCAACCGCAAAGCAAACAGTTAAGGATAGCTTTTTTTCTCTCTCAAATAAAGATGGGTATGATGTGCACATTTACTTAATCATATTAGCCTTATAATTTCTAGCAATCTAATAATATATATATATATTGATGTTTTGATTGATAATTTTATTTATGCTGCTATTTAGACTGTTAAAAAAAATTATATAGCTCTGATTGTGTAAATTAAAAAAAAAATCTTTTAAATTAGATTCTGGGACATCATAGGAGGCCTCCATCCAACTCCTATTTTCTCCTTGAATTGTTCGCTAGCTCTCTCCTTCGCTGAATTCCTTGATGAAGTATACCCAACGCCATCTTATGGCCACAAAACCAAGTCATTTGCAATCCATTCACAACCACAAACCACAATGAATAAATATGTGCACATATATTCATATAAATATGCATAAACATAATGATTCAATCTCAAGCTAATTTGATATTAGTCAAATTCGATTCAATTCAAATTATATTTGAGTTGAATTTAGCTTATTATTTGGTTCGTTAATTTTGATCATAACTGTATTTAACTCAAATATCAACCCAATTTTTAAATAATTTTTTTTATATTCAAGCCATAGTTATTGACTAAGGCTTCATTTGAGACAATCTTATTACTGCTTTCTACAGCAGCTTTTATTTCTTAAAAGCATCGAAAAAAACATTTGCTAAAAGTTTTCACAAATGAAATCAAAGACCCTTAGCATTTATATTCATACAAGAATGATGCTTACCCAGCAAAAAATGAATTTTTATTGATTTATGATTATAAATTTTTTATCCACTAATATATTAATAAACAAATCCATTAATTGCTTTTTAAAAAATAATAAAAATCTCACCTTATTTTAGACTAAAATACAAAAAAGTTATAATAATGAATGATAATATTTCTATTACAGATGTTTTTCTTTATTAGCACACGCAAATGCATTATTGCACTTTTTTTATTTAAATAGAGTGCTTATAATAAGAATTATGAATATTACATTATTGATTTAATGATTTGAGAATCAACGGCTGAGATTTAAGCCATTGCTTTGAATGATTATGAGGAAGGCTTGACGTAGAAGACGAGCCTATCTGTATATATATTTGTCATTATTTAAGAAAAATTTAACACACAACAAAAAGAGCTATGGGATACATACAAAATTAATAAAATCATGCATTCCTTACACGATTTCTTCATTATATTGGTCCCACATTCGCATAAATATTACTTTATGAAATATTAGTTATTTGTGTGTATTAATTTATTTTAATTGATAAAATTTTAGAAATTATTATCATAATTTTATATCGAATTCAGGTAGAGGACCGGCTTTACGAAGCTTTCAGACAAAGAAGGGTTCGTATTAGGAGGACCCTAGTTTTTCAAATAGTTTTTCCTTGCGAAACCTCTTAAGTAAAATAAGCTAAATTCTTAAATATCGATGTGACTTTTGGTGTAATGATTAAACTTTCATTAAGAAACTCTATAGTTAAGCGTGCTCATCCCGGAGCAATTATGGGATAAAGATGATGAACTTGAAGTCAGTTACTTAAGTGAGGGAGGTTGTGAAACCCCTTAAGTAAAATAAGCTAAACTCTTAAACATCAAAGCGCCTTTTGATGTAATTAATGATCGAAGTTTTATTAAGAAACTCCGCTGTTAAGCGTGCTATATAGGATGATGGATGACCTATTGAGAAACTCCGCTGGAGCAATTATAGGATGATGGATGACCTATTGAGAAGTTACACCAATATGACAAAATCGTGAGGCTCTTAAGACAAAGCTGACAAAATCTCGATAGTTAAGAGTTTAGGCTATCACATTCCTAGCTAAGGTCATTCGAGTTTCATTAATGTCCGAGTTCAAGTTATATGAAAACCCCACTCAATAAACTATGATCGTCCCCAACTCACTATTGATTTGCTTCACAGATTTTTTGCTAAAGACACTTGCTCTCAAGGACTCACTCGATGTCCTTGTTCCTAAGGACTCACCTCCGAGGACTAGCCCGACATACTTGTCAGAGAGTGTTCATAGCTACATCAGAGTCAGACAACCATGTTTGTATCTTCAACCAAGTCTATGTGTCTGTTACAATACTTGTCACATAATAACTCGAAATATATGTTAGATTTCATATCATTTTCACTGCTCAATAAAAACCACTTAATTTCTCGTATATTCTCATATTCGTTAGTCTTATTTTCTCGCTCTCATTAGTCATCTCTATTAGTAAAATCAGATACACTCCTGAATAAATTTGAATCCAACACGAACTAATTATTCATTAGACTTTCACTTTTGTTTTCATCACTTAAAGTGAATCATAAGCTCTAAAGTCGAATCTTTCCACGAGGTTTTCATACTTTTTTAATAGATTTCTTCCAATAATAGAGGCACTGAGCACTCTTTCGCTTAAAGAAAGCAAATCCTTTGTTCTTTCGGAAAGGAAAAGCAAAATGCATTAAAAGTACAAAGTGAAGATCATTAACTTGTCATGCAATTCAACTAATTATTTTGCCAATCATTTTGTGTTAACAAAAAGTTCTTACAAATAGAAAATGGATGGAGAAAATGAAAGCCTGCACTCAAGTTCCCATAACAATGGGAAAATCAATTTTAGGTACCTCAAATCCAGCATGAAGACCGGCATTCTAAACACATTTTTAAGATATATATTTTAAGTGGGATTTCTTTTATATACCTCATAACATTTGATATATATTTTTTATAAATATATACAAAAGTTTATTTTAGACAAATTCAAATGTTTTTTGAACTTGAGGCTTCGCTTGGGACGGCTTTCTTACTACTTTGTAAAGCAGCTTTTTATTACAAAAATTTTATTTTTCGTGCGAGAAAAATGCTTTAAGAAGCATTAAGAAAGTTGTCCCAAACAAAGCCTGGATCTTCGTTCCAACATTGGTTTAAATCAAGTTCAAGCAAATGTTTGAATTATATGTGAGCTTGTTTCAAACTAAAGTTTGAACATGTTGGTCTTATGATGCATTTGTTGGAAACCGTCTTCACATGCCGATCCCATAGAACTTTTATTACGTCCGGTGTAAGGACGTAGAGGAACGTCCGGTTGGAGGCAAAATCCCACCAAAAAACTCGGTATTTGTTTGGTACAATTAGGTATTATTTGATATTAACGAGGAATACCGCTCTTTGAAGACTCATACCAAGCTATACCGAGCTGTACCGAGAAATACCGAGTTGTACCGATTTTTTCTAGGAAAAACTCGGTACAACTTTTGTATAACTCGGTATTTCTCGGTTTAGCACAGTATAACTCGGTATTGGGTCTTCAAATGATGGTATTCCTCGTTATTGTTTGATATTGCTCGGTACAACTCGTTTTTTGGCGAAATTTGGCCTCAGATCGGACGTTCCTCTGCGTCCGATCGGAGGACGTAATAATTGTTCAGGGGACGCTCTAGCATTAACACAATTTCTTAAAGGATTCATATTATTATTGTTCGACAAGTTTTACGCTGGCTGTCGACTACCTAATGCAACCCTCCACTTTTCTCATCCAAGACTTGGGACCTGACAACGACAGTATTTTTCCAAATTTTAAATAGAAGAAATAAAATATAAATAAGCCAAATGCTGGATAACTCATTTATTTATTATTAAAGAAAACAAAATAGAATGCCAAATTCAAAACTTTTCTAATTTTATTTAAAAAAAAAAGAATTCACAGTTAATTGGCTGAATTTTAAAAGCACATACTCATTTAGTCGGTAACAAGCTAATTTATAGTCAATTTTTTGCAGTGGAAACATGGCAAGTTTGTCAAACTCCAAGAGCAATGCAGATGAGCAAAAAGTTCCTGCATTAATGGACTAAAATTCAAAGATTGACTAAATAACAAAGCCCAACAATACATCAGCCTTTTACAACAAAAAACAGGAGAAAAAAGAAGATAGAGACAAAAGAGGCTCGTTGGAAAAATTATTCTGCGCGGATGCCGATCGTCTTTGGAGACAAGTCAAAATGCGGCACATCACCCTGTGCTCGGTACCGCGGCTCGGCACCACTGACATGGCGTATTCTGGTGTCTGCGGATGATCAGTCTCCGCACATAATAATTTCTCCAAGTTTTAGAAGAGGAAATTTCTCCAATTATTACAAAAAAATTATGTTTTTTATTTCTAACAAAGCTAGAGCAGTTTTTATGAGGGATTTCAACCCTAAACAAGAAAATATACTTACTGAGCATATTGGCAAAATTTAGATAGCCAATTTGATCATATTTGTTTATGTGACACAACAAGCAACCCAAATCTCTACTGCAACCAGTCATCACTAACTAAACGATGTAGATTTCCTGATGACCGTTTTCGTCCCAATAGAACCTTTCAAAACCTCAGCATATTTTCTCAGCTCAATCTTCTCAGCCATATCATTTTCTTCATTACTAGCACTTCTACTGTGAGCTGAACGTAATGGGGGCACCACCTCTTCAGAGCCTGTTCTCTTATGACTATAAGATGAATCTCTCTCACTGCTATAAGCTTCTCCTTCCCCTTCTACAACCTCTAAACTTGTCCTTCTTGGCCTTTGTAAATCCACTGAGGATCTCAATTCAATTGCTGGTGTCTGATCTGCCAAGCTGATTTCTTCAACTGTGGTGGAAGAAAAGCTATCATTTGAATCTCTTCCAAATATATCTTCAACAGAACTGTTGGAGAAGGAAACTCTGTGATCTGAATTACAAGTGGTAGGAGTTTTGTCAACTGAGAAGACTCTATTACAGTGATGATGGTCCTTTCCAAGTATGAGCTTCTTAAGCTTGCTAAAGAACTTTATTTTGTTTGAGCTGTGCTTCAGAGTGGAGGAAATTTCCATAAAAGCGATATCTGATTCTCCAGTGGACACATTTGAAGAAGATGAGTGGTCGTCGAGGACTATCGGATTCATGGCATTCGCATCGGCATGAGAGTTGGAATATTCTAGAATGAGTTGCTTGGCTTTCTCCTCAGATCTGGGGCTCAAGCACTTGCTTAGATCCCTTGCAACTGTTTTCCCTTGTGGAGGCTGGTAATTCCTTAGCTCATACCTTAGGCAAGCATTGACCCATCTAAGGTAAACCAACTCTTCTACATCTGAGCTGTGATTGAGCCGAAGCTTCTCAATCTCCATTAACAGCTTGTCATTGGATTGTTTTAGGTTCTGGACTTCCTCCAACTCTTCTGCCTGCAAGTCAGGTAGGAGATCTAGTGATCTTATCCCAAGATGAAGAAAGATCTCATGGGAAGTTATAGGTTTGAAATAAAAAAAATTAAGAGAAACATGTTGAGTGGATGGAAATTTACAAGTTGTTTTCCTAGAAAACTACAGATAAGCCACAAAAAGATAGCATGTCAAATTCATCTCGTTGAATCACTCATTTTTAATATAAACATGCAAATTTTGGAGAATGTTTGATCACCAAATGGCCTCCAGAAATTTTTAATTATACTTATGAGCGTTTAATTTAAACTCACATAAACTTTGATCTATCCATTTGATGGGTTTATCTCATCGTATCATACTATCTCGAATATAAGATTATTGAAATAAATTCAAATCATTTTAAAGTTAACTCGCACTTTATGGCCCAAAATACTTGTATGTTTTGAGATGTAAAAGTATGTTAGAACTCATACTTGATCAGATGACTTTTTTTGTGATGTATTACTTGCTTCATACATTTGAACATCAAATCTATTAACCCAAAAATATTTTGGGCCTTAAAATTTTTGGGTTATGAAATTATATAGAGTGACTACTCTTTGAATGCCAATATGAACCTCCTCTCGAGTTATGAACCAATTGGGGGCTTAAAAGCTTTGGAATATGAAATTAGAATAAAAGAAAATTCCAAGGAGCGAATACCATTTGAATGTCAACAAAGACCTCTCAAGTCATGAACCAAGAGGTTTCTTTTTTATCATAATCTAACTTTTTAGTAGAGTCAAAATGATATTTAGAACAAAAATTAATAAAATAATCATATTAAAACCCTCCAAAATAACTTAAAATTGTGTATAAATACTCTATTAGATTCCAAAAGTGTCAAAATCACATCCAAAATGTCAAAAAATAGTTTAGAAGACCCTAACATGTCTATAAAGGCTTGTCAAAACCTTAAAAGTTGGTTGGGGCCATCGGCGAGCGACCAATACCACATACAACTGGGCATGCACATGTATTTCATTTTCATTTTTTTTTAGCTCCAAATTCCTTTTTTAAGCCTTCTTTTAGAAGGAATAATCCTTGATCCTCGAATCCCTCCACAAAAGTTTATAAATATTCAAATACTCTTATGAGGTTCAAAAGAGAGCACATTTTTTTTATTAGACTTCAATTTTCTAAAGAAAAGGCAGAAATCTATCTTACATGAAGTATAACTTTAAGTGGTGAGAGTGGTTCATCATTTTTAATTCAAGACTTATCTTAAAAGGAGGTCGATCGTCTTGGTTGCACGAGTTTAAATGAGGTAGTGAGATTTTTTGTCTCATTTTGAGGCTTTAATTTTAATCTAAGAAGAAATAGATTGTTCCCACATTCAAAATCCATCAAAAGGAAGATGAATGTTGATGTGGTACTGCGTCATCAGCAGAGTAGTGTGTAGATGATGGTGAAAGGTTTCTCTATGAAAGTCAATAGTTCAACCAATAACTTAATTTTTTAATGATTTTTATCAAAATTTTGATGATTTTTCCCACAATTTCTAGTCATTATGGTAGAATTTTTTTCATTGCCTCTTCCACACATGTATGATTCTCCGAAAACTTTTCAGCATCAAATGTTGTCGACTTGATACTACTAAAAAAATCATTTTGAAATTTTTTATAACAAAATCAACATTTCTAAATACAATGAACTTTTGCAATTAAACTAGTTGCCAACAAATTCAATACTTTTTTAGCACATTGCCTATATCATTAGCTCCTTGCATGAATTCTTTTTCATGCCAAAATATTCCATTTTATACATGAAGAAATTACAAAATAATGACTTCTCAAATTTGTCCCTTAATATATTATAGACTTAGAGATTTTTTTCTTGTGTAACTTGCATGCTCATCAAAATTTGATTTTTGATGTCTTGTAATTCGATTTTTCTTGAGAAAAAATATATTTCTCATGAATTTAGTTTATGGATTCAACCTGATATTCCTTTCTAAGGCATACAATCATCAAGAGATGCATCAACAACAACACTAAAATTATTCCTTTAGTCTGGAGGTGGGAAGGTGGAAGCATAACATTTATGCAAGGAATTGATTGATAGACCCTTCATGCCTATCTAGCATTAGGTGACTGTTAGGCCGGCCAAGGGGCCGGCTCTGCGGGTCTATAGGAGGCGGAAACAGTTCGCCTCCCTCTACTAATCCCGCCCATTGGGTGGGCTCCACTGCTCAAAACAAATTTAAATTCAAAAGGAGGGGGTGGCAAGGGCTGTTTGGTCCTTTTATGTATTTTAATTAATTGTATGCTTTAAGTATGGGAGGGAGATTAGGGTGAGGGGGGACTTTTGGATTATTCAGAAATTCTCTTATTGTCATTTGGGTGCTAGGGCTCTAGATCTGATTTCTAGAGATTGGGAGAGTGTGATCCTCCTCTCGAATAGAGGATCTTTGTATCTTTGCTATTTTTCTTTCATCTACTAGTAAAATACAAGCTATTTGGGTGATTTTTCTCCGCTATTCTCTTAGAATTTTCTCTGTTTTTCCACTGTTCTTGCTGATTTTCTGCTGCAAACAGCGGATTTCATTGAGATTTGCTTCAGATTTGGCTAGGAAATACTTGAAATCAAGTATTTCCTATCAGTGCCTTGTAGGTTTTTAAATTGACATGCCCCCCAATATCTTGAAATAACTGGAGACTCTATATGCCACTTGCTCCATTGGGGTTCATATATTATATAGCTCTCTTGGGATTTTTCTAACAATGACCTTTCCCAATATCAGGTGTCATTCAGAGCTTCCCAATAGAGGAGCTCTTGATGGTCTTTCAAATAAATAGAGACCAGACTACGTAGGGTCTATATATTATGGAGCCTTCATCGGGACCTTTTAATACAAAATTTGGCCAAAGTTAGATATCCTATAAGGCTTTTGAATAGATGTGCCCATAATAATTTATTTAATAATGAAGCCCTTCCGTGGATCATATCTAGAGATGAGATTAAATTTAGATAAACAGCAACTTTATCTAAGACTTGCTCTTTTTTTATTCATATATTATGAAACCCTCCTAAGGATTTTCTTGTGAGGACCTTGTATAGCACTAGATGCACTCTATGGATTCCAATCAAGATTCTTCGGGGTCATTTAGATAAGTGGAGATCCTACCACCTAGGGTTCATATTTTATGGAGCTGACTTACGCACATTTTAGTGAGAACGTTGTCCAAGGCTATATATCCTCTAGGGCTTTCAAATCTACATGTCGTTTAAGATTTTTTTTTTTTTTAAATTATAGAGCCCTTCTGTAGACTATGTATAGAGAAGAATTCTCTTAGAAGATTCTTATGGCCTTCCTCCTATATGCATGAAGCTTTGGAGAGAAACTAGTTTGATCAAGATCACCTTCAATTAAAGCTGCTCCTTCGACGTTATCATTCCACCATGATTGAAGTTTATAAAAAAATTTGAGCTAACTTTATTGTGCATAGTTGCTAATATTATAAATAATTGCCTTGCTAGTTTTAATATAAGTAGGGTTGCCATGATACGTAAATGTATGTTAGAGGAGTAGCTTAGCTACAACTTTACACGAAAAATTAAAGTTAATGCCCTTTCAAAACTTTTATCAGGGTTGCTCTTAGTACAGACTTGGTTCCCTTATACATAGGGGTGTCAATATTTGACACGACACGACAACCCGACCCGGACCCGACCCGGAAAAACCGGGTTGGACCCGACCCGTTTATCAAACGGGTCGGGTCCGGGTTCGCAGATTCAACCCGTTTGATAAAACGGGTCGGGTCGGGTTGACCCGGCGGGTTGCCGGGTCAACCCGAAAA
>NW_021319127.1:1048586-1055013 GCF_001605985.2 Dendrobium catenatum
AAAAAACAAACCTCTAAAGCTAATCATAATAATTGAAGCTTGAATGCTTGATGTTGTAGTAAGTGATTATTTGCTTATATTTTTGTGGTTGTACTACATATTTTGTATTAAATATTTTATATTATAAACTAAACAAGTTATCATGTCATTCATTTATTATTGTTTGTCATTTTTAATATGATATTACATTAATATATATACACTATATAAAAAAATATATTGTCGTGTCCGCGCCATACTCGTGTCCTATATTTTCAAAAAAAAGTCGTGTCCCGTGTCTGTGTCGAGTCGTGTTCGTGTCGCCGTGTCCGTGTCCGTGCATCATAGGTATTAGCCTATGACAGTTGCAGGCGTTGACTTCAAAGAGTAGTTATCAACATCGGTTGATGGGTGAAGATAGATGTCGGTGTTGGTTGACAACAAATTTCAGAGGATGGGCGATGATTATTATTGGCATCATAGAACAAGCAATGATGGTTGTTAACATTAGCCAAAATTGGGCATCAGAGGATGAGATGACGGTTGCCACTATCAATCAACGATGGGAGATGGCGTAAGAGTGACAATGGTTATTGGGAATTCTCTACATCAATTGTCCTTGTAAAATGTGTAGTAATATGACCTATTTAACAATTTTTAGATGATGTATTCAAATCTTTTCTATCAAAAAAATTTGACACTCCATTAGACGATCCAAAAAGATCCTCCCTTAATCTATTTATTTATTTATTTTTGACAATTTAGTTCCTTAATGAATTCAAAATTGAGCGATCATGAGCTTCTCGAATTGATCTCTTCAAGATGGTCATTTTGCCAACAAGCACGCAAAATTTACACGGTCATAATAAAAAAAATAACTCACTTTGAACTTAGAAGTTTAAAATCTTTCTACATCTAAAATAAAACATTAGCAACTATACCAAGTGAGAAACAAAAAATTGTTCACCAAATAAGATTGACATGAAAGCCTCATGTATGTGTAAAAGCAATAATAAGCTTTTCTTTGATATCATTCATCAAAGGCTGTGAATATCTGTCTTTCTCTTTTCTTTTGATTTTGAATATATAGGGTTCTTTATGTTAGACATATATGATCTAGATTTATTTTAGTTTAAAAAATCTCATATTTTGCGGTCATGCCACTTATGCAAGATTTTTTTCAGGACTTGAACAATATCAACGTTTGCTAAATTTAGATTAAAATGACAAATCTTACATGAGTTAAACCTTGCTGCCAAATAGTCCCTAAATCTTTTGAGCATATGTAGAAATAAATAAAGCAGCCAACAATTCTTTAGATGTAGGATTGGAATGAAATCCTTCTGTGAAACTGACTTCTATGATAACTTGCATCAATGTGTGTATAACTGATTAGTTTATGGCCACTCTTCAATGAAATCTTGCATCAATGGTTGTGTATGAGTAACTTCTTAAATTCTTTTGATTGTGAATTCATAGGGTTCCTTAATGTTAAAATTATCTCATTACATTTATTCACGAATTAAATATCTCATCTTTTAATAACATTTCTCTTATGAGTTTCCAAGAAAATCAAAGTATCATTATTAACATATAATCAGAGAATAACCAGCATAAAGTAAATCTTTCTGCATCTAAAATGAAACATTAAGGCTTTGTTTGGGATGGCTTTCTTACCGCTTCTTAAAGCAGCTTTCAAGTACAAAAATTTAAATTTTTGTACTAAAAAGCTGATTTAAGAAGCAGTAAGAAAACCGTCCCAAACGAAGCATAAATCTTTCAAGCAGCAGTTGCTAGTAAGTATGCAATCAATAGTTGGTCACATGATAGGATTGAAATGAACTCCATCAGTATAAGAGTGTGAAAAGCACTACTAGGTTGTCTACCTTATAGCTTCTTCTCTAGGATATCATATAACAATGGTTTTTAATAACTGTCTTCTTCAATTATTTTAACTTTGATTTATTAGTATTCCTTATGTTAAACTTGACAGAGCTTATTTGATTATACCTTATAGAATGCAATTCTTATTTGTTTTTAATCAATTGAAGCCAAAAAGATCAATACTAATTAAAAAGGGAGCATGAGGAATACCTTTTGATACTCAATGATCGAATTGGCGATCTTCTGTGCTGAATCCAACTTCCTTTTCAACTCCAAATTCTCCTGAACAAGACAAGATATCCTCCTCCCCAAGCATCCATTTTCCTCTTCCAACTCCTTCAATCTCGTCATCTTCCTCTCCATCTCCAAAGCATCTCTCCCATGCTTCTGCTCCCTGTCCTGAAACAGACCAATCATCTGATGATGAACAGAAATATTTTCCCTTGTCTGCTCCCCATCCAACTTAATCCTTCTCTTCAAAACCTTATTCTTCACGTCAGCATCCTCAAGCTCACTCCTCACTCTCGAATGAACCAAAACTTGGGCTTTTAGCCTCTGGTTTTCCGACTGCAAAGATTCAATCTTTAGCCCGAACAACTTCGCTTCCAAGTTAATAATCTTCAACTGGCTCTCCAGGTCCCTCAAGGCAGCCTCCCGCCCTTGCATCCCG
This sequence comes from Dendrobium catenatum, assembly GCF_001605985.2. Classification (NCBI taxonomy): domain Eukaryota; kingdom Viridiplantae; phylum Streptophyta; class Magnoliopsida; order Asparagales; family Orchidaceae; genus Dendrobium; species Dendrobium catenatum. The sequence goes on from NW_021319127.1 coordinate 1,051,120, forward strand.
TAACACTCGACGAGCTGGAGCTGGAGATTCCTCTCCCTCTCACGGAGTGCGAAAACCAAGTTCTTAAGCTGGGAAATATCTTGCTCCATTGATGTATTATCTTCTTTTGTGTCGGTTCTTCTTGGTGTGGGAGTTGAAGCATTGCTCTCTGCGTCCTTGACTGTTAGCTCGAAGTCCTTGAGAACAAGCTCGTTAAATTCGGGAAGAAGGAAGTCGTCGTCGTCACTGGTGCTCCGGCTGGAGGGTGAGACGCCGACCATTGTCTTTGTGGTGCTGGTGGTCGTTGCGGTGGCACTAATGAGCTCAGATAAGCCTTCTTCCTGAAACCCTGGTGCATAAGAATCGAAGAAATTGGGCAAAACTTGGAAAGTAAATAAGAATCCGTGGAGAAATAGAAGATCATACCCAGGACAACGCGGAGTTCATCCTCAAGTTCGACATTGGGGGTAGGTTTGCCGCTGGATTCGGGCTCGAGAGCTGAAATTATGAAGTAAAAGAACATGTTAGCCGGGGAAATTATTCTTTGCAGAGTCCGGACGGGACTGTGTATACACTAGGCTTCGTTTTGTTAATCATTATTTGAAAAAAAAGTAAGTATGATTCCAAAAATACTATCAGATTATAGACCTCTGAGTTATAGAGTTAATCACAATTGAACAAAGAAGAACATTTTCTAGGATTTACCACAGTATACATAATTTAGATGTTATACATATTGAGAAGAATTTTTTCAATAATATAATCAATATTGTAATGGATATCAAAGGCAAAATAAAGGATAATTTAAAGAAAATAATGAACCTAAAAGATTAATTTAAGAAAAGATATTTGAAGCTCTAATATAGAGAAAATGGTAACATGTTAAAGCCGGAGGCCTCATACTATCTCACATTAGATTTAAGGGATGTGTGTGAATGAGACCAATCATTGAACATGCTAGATGGATACACCTCAAATTCACATAGATGTGTTGATATGAGATTAGAAAAATCAATTGGAATGAAGAGTTATGATAATATTTTTACGATGTGTTTAATGCCTATAACAATTATCTTTTTAAACTTATTCAACATTAAATCCATTAATTCTACTTAGCATTTTCTTTAAAGATTTGGCTCTACATGAATGAAGAAGCATAACTAAGAAGTGAGCAGAACAATCCAAAAATTTCATATAAATTGGAGAAAATATTTTTTTTATATTTCTTTAACTTGATGGATCATTTACTCGTGCATTGACCTTATGAGCCAAGAGGCGAGAGTTTGTGGTCACATTCAATATCGTTGGATGTATTCATTTGAGAGAGAGATATATAATTTATCTACCAATTTTTATTAAAGTTTTCAATATTAACATAGTACGGAGATGCATCATATACTATATATATTTAAACAAGATTAAAATATTATCAAAGAATAAAACCCATCCATAAGGCTTAATACATATAGCACATTTATCTCAATAGACATCTCAATTGTGTTCTTACTACTTTGAACCATATTTAAAAGTTATGGAATTAAATTGTAATATCCTGTATTTTGACCCTGTCAAATAAATTTTTTTAGAAGTCATTATAAGTTCAAATAACAAATAGTTTTTACCATAATATAGATATTATATTGATTTGATCACACTATTTTTTTTGTTTTTCATAATTTTTTAGTATTAGTGTAAATCCTTAAGAAAATTGATGCATGTTGATACAAGTGGGAGTTTTGGGACCGTCATGTATCCATTTTACAAATTGATTTTCTAAAAAAAATTTAAATAAAGTAGGTTATTTTATGGATATTTTCTATAAATTTTGAAGTCCCAAAAGGATTTATATAAATTTTATACTAAAAATTGATTAAATTATATAATTATATTAACATAATAATATTTATTATAAAAAATCTAAAAGCACTTACTATTTATTTCTTAAGCCATTAACCCCTTTCTCCGCTTGGCTTGATAGAAAGGAATTAGAGAAAATATAAGAAAGAGGAAAAGAAAACCTAAATTTTAAAGTCATAGAGCAATTTTTATTGGTCGGTCCTGTTTGGAGATTTTGCACAGGGTGATTTTAAAAAAAGCTATAATAATTATTTTGACGAGCTTTTCTTTAAATACTGTGATTTGGTGTTATCCTCTACTGATTCAGTGTTATCCTCTACTGATTTATGTCACTGATTAAGAGTTATAAAAAAATAATTATTATACTGAGAGGTAAAGAGTGACGACTCTATTTTCCAAGCCAACAATTTACTAATACTGATACGAGTGAAAAAACACTATTAATTTAGGATTTCTTACTTGTTTAGTATAATTACTGAAATATATGTGCTGACCTCATTTTTGTATGAGGTCGCTTGGAACAATCTTGTCCCTAAATCAATTCAATCTCCAAACCAATCTAAACTCTAGGATTCTCCTAGATCCAGACCTTAGGATCTGCCCAGATCTTATAAATCTAAACCAAAATTCAAGGCCAAAGGTCCAAGTCCTGAAAGCCTTTTTCAGCAAATTTTCAAACACTTCAAAACCTAATCAAATGACCTTCAATTCAGAGTCTGTCAGTTGCATACTGATGGGACATGTCTCTGGAGGCAACCCTCCCAATTTGAGCCCATTCTGAGGTCTCTAACCCTAGAAACTAAATCAAAATCCAAAGGCTGTAAAACCTTCAAATATTTATAGCCTATGCCACTGGACCTGTCACCTCGAAGATTATGACCTTAGAGCCTTCACCAAAGTCTCTAGTCACTTCCAGACCATTAATCTTGATATGTTGATCAATAAACTACATTTTTCTGGACCCATTTCAGCCCTAGTCGTCATGAGTCCAAAATGACCAAAATACCCCTATGGGGTTCAAATATTGAATTCCAACCAAATGAACTCTGAATTATTTGGAACCACTTCCAATAATTTTCAAATATCAAAACAAAACTTTTGAGCCTGGGCCCACCCCTTGGGTCAACCTGGTTAACCCAGTCAACGTAGGTTGACCTAATGGGCCCTTAAGAGTTTAAATGGGTTATTCCAACCCATTTAACTATTTTAAACCATTTAGACTCTTAAACATATTCCAATTCATGATTCAACTTCATTCAAATTTATGAGGGGTTAAATCACATTGGATTTGACTTGGTCAAACCACCAAGTGTGGTCAAACTTCTATGTTTTGGTCCTACCACCACACTTACCCCATCAAGCCTATCTCAAGCTTTCAATCCAATCACATGTTATGACTCAAATACATCCAAGCTCAATATGAGCTAGGTCATAGCTATGATTGTGTAGATCAAGTCAACCCACATTATTTTGGTCAAATCTACTCCAAACTCCCATACCAAACTCAAATCTCAATCCCTTCATTTGGCCTTTGCTCTAAATCAACCTGACTAGCTCTTGAGGTCATTTGGCTGCCACCTCAACAGTCAATATGGTCAGTTGAACAGTCAACACATGGTCAACAAACCCTTAAGTAGCCAAATCTCTTGGCCTAAGCTACTCCAACTCATTTAAACTCCCTATAACCCATCACTTCAGCTCTTGAACTTCTCCTCATGCCACATCAGCTGCCACATGGAAGGGAGACCAGTCAATTTGTCAAATCAAGGGATTAGAGTGGTCAAAACTAGTCAAAACACCACTTAAACTTAATCTACACTTCCCTAACCATCTCCAGCTGTAAGGACCTGTAATATAAAAATCTGCTCTAAGATCGTCCAGGACGATCTGGGATCGTCCTGAGACGATCTGGGATCATCCCGGGACGATCAGTTGAGAATTTGTTCCAGAATTTGCCCAGATTTGTTCCAGGTGTTTTCCTGTAGGCATCGTCCAGGCCGATCGAGGACATCGGCCAAGCCGATTGGCACTGTTCAAAATATCGGCCGGAAAATAGTT
>NW_021319127.1:1055119-1062520 GCF_001605985.2 Dendrobium catenatum
AAATAATTAAATAATTAATTTTAAAAGATTCAAAATATTAATATTTAAATTCTAACTAAATATCCCTTAAACCTTCCAACCAATCGAACATCAAATAACTTCAATCTAATATCCTATTTAGGAAATATCAAAACCATACGACCTACCTCACACACTTTAGGTGGTTTGCTAGGATCATCGACTCTAGTTTTAGGATAGGCCGGTGTTTTACTTTCTGCAGTTGTGTGCCGTGTTTTTCAAGCTTTCACTGCATGCTGCTTGCTAGTGTAGAATTGATGTGTTTATTTACTTACTTCCTGCACTCTGTGATTGATTGTGCGTTAGATTTACCCTTAGGTTAGGAACAAATTATACTTGTGCAATCTTATGCAGGTGGCCATGCTCATACAAGGAGCTGAAATTAAAGGGGGCAATTAATAAAAAAATCATATACTCTTTGCATAGGTACCTACCTCGCTTAAGACCCCCTTTAAATAAAAAGAGCATGGCCAACTGTGGCTAAAAAAAAAAAGAAAATGCATTTCAATTTTCATATTATAACTGCTTGTGATTGAATTTATAACTACTGATTATTAGGATAACCTTGTAGGATCGAGTCTAGATTTTCTTATTTCATTCAATATAAATTTAATTCAATTAAGGTTGTAATTATTTGAAATGACTTGAATTTGGGATATTTGATCCAATTTGAATTCCAAAGAGGTGAAGACATCCCTAAATGGGAGAGTCTTCTTCCATTTGGAAGTCAAATTAGGATCCCTTTCAAATATGCAAAGAGGAAAGATAACACCCTGTTCAAGGGGGAGTTTCTTTCCATTTGGATATCTGGAACTGACGAATCAAGATGTTCGTGAGAAGATGAAGAAATGGACAACGAGAAGAATCCCAATTCTTAAACTCATTTAATTTAGGATTAGAATCCGGGTTATAGTCAGTGGTGCCCGGCCACTCTAATTTTCTGCAAAAATTTTGTGATGTAATAAAAGGACACTTGCCTATGGACATTCAATTTGATATATTTAATTTAATTGATTTAGTTTAATTGGTTGCGCATTAGAACTCCTGCTTTTCTAGTCTTTTTATCTGCATGTCGTATTTGGTTTGACCTGTAATTAAATTTAGGCTCTTAGGGGTTTGTCAAAAAATTCTTTTACTTCAATTAAATAAAAATTTTAGGATAAGATAGAAACTCTAAATGGTCCTAAGAAGTAAGCTCGGACTCGCCGAGGGTTTTTCATGCATTCATATTATACCTTCTCTATCTTGTTAGGCATCTCCCCGCCTACGGGTTCTGGCAGACCACCTGGCCTATGAGGGTGCCGATCTGTCAAGGGGATGTTATGCAATCTCTAGGGAAAAACATATTTTCTAAGCCAAAAAATTTTAAACTGCTACATATCAATTTTGCATTCAATCAAGTCAATTAGCATGCATCGCATTAGAAACAAATTAAAAAGAGTCTACTATTTAATTGCATTTATTTAGACATCAAATACCCAACATAAGTCTAAGGGGTCAACTAAGGATCTGCTCTAGATGTCGACCCATTTCCTTTATACTTTTCTAATTAACGTCCATACCACTTTACAAAAAGATCAGACTCATAATTTTAAAATCATTTAGGTGGTTTAGCTGGCTCCCCAATCCAGGCCGGGGTAAGACCAGATTCGCATTGCACTAGCTAGGTTCGGGGCACTAATTTTTTGTGCCCAATTTAGACTTAGGTTCCGAGGCTGGCTCGGGCCATAAGACCTTAACTTTCGGGAATTGAATCCCAAATTTCTAATAAAATCGACCATTAAACTAAAAATTTCTTTCAATCAAATTTAAGCCTAACACTTAAGATAGATTGAGGTGTTTCTAAAGTAATTCAGAATCTCAAAACACCTCCTACTTTTCTTCCTTTGACTCCAAAAATAAGTCTTCAATTTTGATCCAATCCCATTTGAAATTCCTACCATTTTCTTCCTTTGATATCAAACTTTGAAAATCTAAAAAAAATAAAATTTACACCGCTATTTTAATTGAAAGTTTTTGTAAGAAATTTTAATTTCCTACGATGTAATTAACTACGAGGGCTTGTGCTCGTAGGAGATTTAGAAACCCAAAACTGATTTTCAAAACCAATAATTTTTCAAAATCTCTAATTAATTTTCTTTGGGAAAATCAAACTCGACGATCATTATCGTCATTTTCGAACGATCCATAATAATTGATATCTTCTTTCTTCGGAGAGATATATCAATTATTATTGTGGTTTCGATTATGAAATTAATGATCTTTTATCTGAATTAGAATAATCAAACAATTGGTTAAAGTCCATTTTGACCTTCCGAGGTCGAATGTAATTCTCCCTTTGAGTTCGACTACGATAATTCAGATACGATTATAATTCTGAAATTTGAACCCATTAGGGAACGATATGATCGTCTTTCGAGTCGATATATTGTTCATAATGATGTGTTAAATTTCAAAATTCAAAATTAAATATTTCCCAAAGAAAATTAATCTTTTTTAAAAATATATTTTTAATCAAAACAATATGTTATTAAGGCATTGTCTCTATTACTATATGAATTTCTTATTAATGCACAAACTTATTATTACTGTATTATTTTATTGCTCATGCCACTGGATTGTTACTGTTATCGATATAAACATCGATATTGTTTGATTCTACTGTTTCACTATACTTATATTAAATATGTGGCATATTCAGCATGTAATATATTAATTTTATATTGATACAAAATATATGGATAATATGTGTACACTCATATATAATTTTACTATATTAATATGATTTCAACAATCCTTATCAATGCTTATATTTTACCACTTTATATGATTTTTCTTCTGATTGATAATACTGATATGACAACTTTCATAGTGATTCGACACTCATACTGGTTTACAAGTTTTACAACATAGACTTCACTGCTACTACCTACTATATGTAAGTTTTACTATTTTTATACAGATTTATAATCATATAAATATTATTGTTATAACTTGAGTGTTGACGTGCATATTTCTCCTTTATCGTACTTTGAGTTCAGTTGCATGATTTGTTTGCTTGATGGGCTCTTGAGCTCATAATATGAGGTTAAATAATTTTAAGTAAGGGCAAGGGAACAAGTGTGTAAGATTGATCAAGAACCTTCAAATTTGAGTTTTTTGTTTTTCAATGTGAAGAAGTTAATAGCTTTGATGAGAAAAAGAAAAGGTGATTATGAGTAAGAAGAAGAACAAAGTATAAATTCAAGTGATATTAAATTGAATGATAATCTTAAATGATAAATGTGCCTTTTATTTTACTCTCTTTAACTATATAGCTTATTGATTATTATATTATGAGTTGATTATTTTTTTATTTGCATGTTGATGAGGGTGGTGAAAAACCTAAAGAAGTATGAATATGATTTAGGGCTTTATCAATCCCTAAATAATACTTAAGTCTTTTTTAACATAATAAGTATAAAAACCTCACTTAATATATAAAAGTATACGTGCTGAATCAAGTAATACAATAATAGAGTTGAGTATCGATCCCACGAGGAAAAATATTTACTTACAAATACTATTATTGTCTATTTCAACTACAATAATTATCATACTCAATAAAAATAAGATTTGATGAAGATTCAATCACTTTAGTAAAATCAATAACAAAATAATAGATACACTTATATGAATAAAATATTTTGGATTGATGAAATATAAAATTTATCTAATTCCTACTTATTCTCTTAATAATGTAATGTTATTCAGAGCATATAAATTATCGACTGCTAAGTCAAGCGCAAAGAGATAAAAGATAGGTTTAACGTATTCCACTCTCAATACCACTCTAAACTCCCATAGTCTATATGTGAAACCCCTAAATAAATGATAGCTAAACTCTTACACATCGAGGCACACTTTTGTGTAATGGCTGGAATTTTTGTAAGCAACTCCATAGTTAAGCGTGTTCATCCTGGAGTAATTATAGGATAGATGACCTGCTATAGAGTTACTCCAATAAGACAAAATTGTGAGCTTCTTAGGCCAAAGTGGACAATATATCGATAATTAAGAGTTTTGATTATTACAAATGATATTAGAGCAATACACCACTCGGAAGATGGGAACTAACTACCATATAAAATAAAGTGCTATGTCATGTGAGCTACCTCTTGAACCCTGTATGGGATAAAATGCTACATGATAGAAGCCACCACTTGAACTTGTAGGGTCCACCTATAGAATCCTATCTGCCTGGTGGATGATTCTGGAATAAAGATATTAACGACGATGTTAGTTATTTAAGTGAAGGATATTGTGAAACTCCTTAAGTAAATGAAAGTTAAACTCCTAAGCATTAAGGTTCCTTTTAGTGTAACGGCTGGAATTTTTATAAGAAACTCTACAGTTAAGCTTGCTCATTCTAGAGCAATTTTGGGATGTGTGACCATTTGGGAAGTTATATCAATAGGATAAAATCGTGAAGCTTTTAGGCCAAAATATATAATATCTCGATAGTTAAGAATTTGAGATGTCACACTATCACCCCATACAAATCTTAGAAGATTAAATAAAGCATGTATTATTAATCACCCCCTCATGATAATCTATATCTATAAATTTAATAGATGATAAGCAGTATACCTATACTTGCATCATATCAATCCAACATACCTAGTTGTGTTTGCTTTCCTATTCATATGCTCCATATTACACATGATACACTACAGGAAAAATGGCTATTACCGGCGGTTCTAACCGGCGGTTTATGGACCGCCGGTGTTTCCGGCGGTTAAACCGCCGTCGTTTACCGGCGGTCTACCGGTGTTTTTTATACGTTAAACCGCCGGTATTAACGGCGGTCCGAAAACCGCCGACAAACCGCCGGATTATATTATTCACCGGCGATTTAACGGCGGACGGACAGCCGTTGATAAGTGATTTTGTTTCGGCGGTTTAGACCGCTGAAAAACCGCCGGTTAGTACCCTAAAACGACCAGGCCCGTAACTCACATTTCATTCTTTCTCACGTTCTTTCTCTCTCGTTTCCCACGCCTCTGCTCGTCCGACCGCGACCGCGACCGACAAAGGTTCTCCGATCGTCGCCGACGAAACTTTTCCGACCGCCGACCCAGATCCGACTGGCACTCCGACGTCCGACCTCGCTGACCTAGTTCGACCCCAAATCGACCGCCGACTTCAAGTTTTCAACCTAGATTTCTATTTTAAGGTATATTTTATGTTTTTTCTTTGATTATTTCTTCTCACTAGACATAAGCAAGTGTTAGAGTTATTTTGGATGATTTAGATAGTAAATGTTATAATAATTTTGGTAGATCTAAATTTTTGTGAACTATACTTAAGGTCCTATTGTTTCTAAAAAATATTGTTGAGTATTTTTTTGGTTCAACTATGAACCTTGTACACTATTTTGAATGTGGTTGTTAACATAATGGATCTAGTTATTTTAGTTTTGAATGTGGTATTGAATTAATGGATTTTGTTATTCAAGTTTAATTGCAAAAAATAATTGAATCCATATTCAGATTTGAATAACTAGATCCATTATGCTAGTAACTTAATTCAAAACTGTAATGACCATGCATCCAAAATAGTAGAAATCAAATTCATAGTTTGGTCAAATTTTTTTAATCAAATAAAATATATCACCAAATGGTTCAACATCTCCTCTATGCTCCTCCTTGAACTTACAGAATTGCTTCCACAAACACTGACGAAAATACTCTAAAGAAGTGGATCTACCGTTTCCTGAATTCATTTAGTTGTCATGCCTAAGGAAATTTCATAAAGACACTTTAAAGTTTGAATTTTTCTTACGTGGTTGAACTCTTCGGCTAATAATACAAACAGACTATTTATAGAAAAATACAAAAAAAAAAATTATGGCACAACAACCCTCGGGACATTTACACCGTGATGCCCATAAAATAAACTAATGTCGCAGCATTTAAGGGTTTTCTTCGCTATGGTGCTTGCTGACATGAACCCACTATTTAATGAATCGATACATCGTTTCGCTGATAGATCGTGGCTTAAATATTTATAACTATAACATCGAGGTGCTACTTATGTTTGAGCGTAGCGAAGCCCACGTGGCACTCCTTTAACTCAGCAGTGCTGGAATTTGGTGTCATAGTGCTGTACAAAGAGAGACTGAGCTTTACAATGCTGACTCCTCCGATAATGTGGTGCTGGGATAATTGGTTGAGCTTTGTGGCGCTGACTCCTCCAACGTTATGGTGCTTTCAAACAGAGACTAGGTGCCACCATGTCTATATTTGGGCTCTTCAACGGTGTCAATGATGACACTGTGATGATATTATATTTGATGTTGTGGCGCTGTGGCCATACTTGAAAACTTTGTCCATTTTTTGTATTTTTTCTGCACCATTATAACTAAAATAACGCATTTTCTTTGACAAATTAACACATAAAATATAACATTATTTATACTTATCACATATGCATATGAGATCTAGTGCTAAGCCTTTTAGAAGGCCAGTCACATTTATATTTAATTAGCAAAATACTATAACTTCAGGCCCATCAAGGTTGAGTTGTATTGAGCAATTATCTGCAATCATATCCTACAATCACCACTTAGAATACACCACTTGCTCCTAACCCTATAGAGCATAAACCATATTTTTCTTCCCAATTTAATATAGGACACCCCATTTATCCATACCATCCACCACCACTATCTTATGTTGGCCCTTCTACACAGTGGTGTCAATGATGGCGCTGTAACGATATTATATCTGATGTTGTGGCGCTGTGTCTATACTTGAAAACTTTGTCCATTTTTTGTTTTTGTTTTTTTGCACAAATATAACTAAAATAACACATTTTCTTTGACAAATTAACACATAAAATATAACATTATTTACACTTATCACATATGCATATGACATCTAGTGCTAAGCCTTCTAGTAGGTCAATCACATTTATATTTAGTTAGCAAAATACTATAACTTTAGGCCCATCAAGGTTGAGTTGTATTGAGCAATTATCTCCAATCATATCCTACAATCACCACTCAGAATACACCACTTGCTCCTAACCCTATATATAGAGCATAACCCATATTTTTCTTCCCAATTTAATATAGGACACCCCATTTATCCATACCATCCACCACCACTATCTTATGTTGGCCCTTCTACACAGTGGTGTCAATGATGGCGCTGTGATGATATTATATCTAATGTTGTGGCGCTGTGGCTATACTTGAAAACTTTGTCCATTTTTTGTTTTTGTTTTTTGCACAAATATAACTAAAATAACACATTTTCTTTGACAAATTAACACATAAAATATAACATTATTTACACTTATCACATATGCATATGACATCTAGTGATAAGCCTCCCAGTA
>NW_021319127.1:1062783-1179738 GCF_001605985.2 Dendrobium catenatum
CCCCCCCCCCCCAACACACACATGCAACTTTTTTATTACCCCCTAGGCCTCCACCACAATCGCATTATGTTATCCCTTATATATCTATAAATCAAAGGTGTGTGGGGGTCAGAGGATAATTAGTGATTTCTAAACCATCCATCAACTGTCTATGCTATTATGTCACTTTAATCTAAGGTAACTTTAGGCATCAACTATAGAACTATACTCACAAGTCGCAAGCACTATTGTTTTTAGAAACTTGAATGTTCATATCATATGAATCTCTAAGATAAGTATTTTGAGGTATGTTTGCAAGAAACAACTACAACCATACAAATATCAACCAAAATTTAGACTTTTTTCTCATAAGTTAGCTTTTGAGTGGTAAATAAAATAGGAATGTGTGAGTTTCATGTGATATACGACAAGCACTCTCTACATATAAAGAAAATTTAGTGTATATTGCAAGTTGAATCACAATCATATAGCCAATCCTAGATAATTAGGGTTAGGGTTGACTCACAATGCCGGGGTTTGGAGCATCGTAGTGCTCCACTTTTTGTCTCTATCCTAACTTGAAATGCCATAATGTTGGGGTTTGGAGCGATACAATGCTCTACTCTCTATATCCAACCCAAGATGAAGCATTAAGTTACTCCAACATACAATGTTGTGATGCTTGTATAGGGGAAAATTTTTGGGAGCAAGGTGTAACCTACTGAATATGTGCACATTTTACTTGTTTTGTAAGAGGTAACTTGCTATTTTTTGCATTTAACACCCCTTGTTAAGGGAATTGGTGCAATATTGAGCTCTCCATCTTTTGGCCAAGATAATTCCATGTTGTGGCACTTGGGGTGGCATTGCAGTGCCATGCTCTTTAGTGGAGAGCGTTGTGATCCAGTGGGGTTGGGCGACGCGGTGCTAGGTTCATATATAATAAAATATTAATTCCCATCATTTAGTATTTAAAGCCATTTCTCCCCCTTTAGGCAGCCAGTTAGAGACAAAGGGAAGAAATTTTAGGGAGAGAAAGTTGAGCTAGGGTTACTTCAATCCATTTTCTTTTATCAGCGCAGCTCTAAAAGTTATTTAGCACAAGGTAAGTTACATTAAGTCTATCTCAGTTTTTAATAATTTATAAATTTGTATTGTAAAAATGTGGATATCTTTATACCCATAAAATTGTTATCATAAAACTTTTTGTATATCGTAGAGCTGGTCATCACGTATATTTAGGCATTTAAAAAAAAAATTATGACGGGTAGTTCAAAAAATATGATATTTTATTTAATTATAAAATAATTTTGATATCATAAAATAAAGATGTAGTACAACAAAAATTTAAAAACAATGTTATGAATAATCCTCAGCAATTTGATGACATTCTATAATTATGAAATTCTGCCTAGTAATTAATTTTGTTGTTGTCGATAAAGCTTTCTACAAAATTTTAAATTTGCTTTATTTATATTCTCTTCACCGCAATGCTATGATGTATATAATTTATGGCTGAAATTTGTGATTTTGAAGAGTTCTGATGTGTGGTGGAAGTTTCGTTCTAGTATAAAATGCATAAAGAGTCATAAGGGCATGAATTTTTTAATATCTAATATATGCTAAGCATTAGAAGTCATAAGGATCTATTTTCTGATATCTTAGCCTAGGGGGTTATAAGAGTTTGAAATCTAATATTTGTTTCTTATGGGAGGTATAATACCTTGAGGAAAATCTATTATTTTCAACTATGATATATGAAGTTCTTGTTTATTTATTAGCTTCGAGTGCACTATCAGCTTTATTTCAACTATCAACAATTAATATCATGCTCAATATAATAGAATTCTTATGAACTACTTTTAAAATCAGTAAATGCATAATGATTAAATTATTTGGAAATTTAGATCGATGGGTGTGGCCGCCTGAAAGAATCGCTGCAGAACAAGGGTAACCAAGTTCATGTTTTATTTGATTTCAAGTTTTCGAGTCAACTTGAACCCAACTCGATTTAGAAACAGGTCAAAAAATGAAACAAAAACCTGACCATCTGGCAAATGGGTTAAATCGAACCCAAAATTTTTCATGTTGGGTTTCGAGTCAGAACAAGTATTGACATCCCTGCCAAGATCTCTAGGAGTGCCCATCAATTCAAGCAAAATGACGACCATCTCTAGTTTGACCAACTCCCGCTACTAATTCAACCATCACCCTCTTGATCAAAGATGTTGCCATTGGTCATTGTATAAAAATAATAATATCTTTTTCTCTAATTTCCCTTGAAACTCTATTATTTATAATAAAAAGGGAATATTTTTAATACAAGACCCTAACTTGCTATGCACAATTGATATATCATCAAAAAATTATCTTGATCGGGCACGAATCTCGAAGCAAAATCAAGCTGGAAGATTCAAAAATTCAATCTGGGATCATCAATACTCCAATTTCAGTAAACTTACAGTCTAACTAAGCGTCTCAGAAATACAAACCCAACGACACCAAATTTAACTCAATCTGAGCCCAAATGTGTATGAATAGAAGACCCAAAGAGCTGTTGAAAGGTTCAAACCACAATTTGGATTTCCAAAGAGTTTCCAAACATGACATGCTTATAGTCGAATCGAGCGGCTTGACAAGACGAATTCAACGAGACCAAGATCGCTGAATTCCAATATTTTTAAGACCTTCAAATGTCTGACGAATGGTCCATGATCAAGGGTTTCAATATTAGTCGTTCATCCAAACCACTCCTCATTTGCACTTGATCCTCCTCCTAATTACGGGCCATGTCATCCTCAAAAAACTATAAATAGCCCATCATTTTTCTTAAGAGGTGACTCAAGCAAGAAGAGAAGAGAAAAGGAATAAGAGAAGAGGAGGGAAAAAGATCTTCCTCAATCACTGCTGGAATTTCGCCCGACGTTCAAGTGATACCGGAGTTCCGCCCGACTGTCAAGTGACGTCGGAGTTCCGCCCAACGTTCAGAGGACGCCGGAGTTTCGCCCGACTTTCAAGTGACGCCAGAGTTCCACATGATATTTACGTGATGTCGGAGTTCCGCCCGACTTTCAAGTGATGTCAGAGTTTCGTCCGACTTACAAGTGACGCTCGAATTCTGTCTGATCTATAAGTGACTCTGGTATTCAACTCGAATACACAGCATCATCGAATCTCAAATTAATGTTTGTAACTAGATTTTAATCTGGAAGTGGATCATTGTAATCTGATCATCCTAAATTTCAAGGATGAGTCAGCCTCTTGTACCTCAAGTAAACACTAGTGGAATTCTCTCAACTGGGCGTAACCCTGTGATTTTTCCCTTTCCAGGATTTCCACGTAAAAATATGTGTGTTTTATATCTTTTCTGTTTTTGTGTTGGATATCCGTACAACGCTAAGACGAAAAATTCAAAACTCTATCGCCGTGTATATTCTAGCACGCAACAACAATATATATCTTTTTTTTTTTGAATTTTTGAGCCAATTAAAGCAAAGTAATAATATATATCTAAGTTTCAAATTCAAAATCTATTGGTTGATAGAAAAGCTCTTGATCAACATATCAAGATGAGCTGAGTTATAGCTCTTTCTTATGTAATTTGTATTAGTAGAGTTGAGGTTATAATTTTGATACTAGTGTTTTAGAGTGTTGGCGAGTTTGCTTTGCTAAATAATGAAAAGAAGAAAAAAAAAAAAAGGTAAAAAAAAAAAAAAAAAAAGGTAGAGTAAGAAGCAGGTGGGGTTGGAGAAAGATAAACCAGAGGAGGAAGAAGAAGAAGAAGCGGGAGGCCGATGGCGTGAACGGAGACGGGCGACGAAATAACTAGCGACGGACAGAGCCAAAGCGAGCCCAAGTTTTAGAAGCAGAGGCTTCACATATCTCCTTCTTCCCGCCTCCATTTCCATCAAGCTGTTAAGCTCAAATAATGAAATGAAAAAGTAGGTCTAAACTTGCCCCTAAACTTGACGCCAAAATAGAATTTTGATTTTCTATTTCCTTCCGTTTCTCCTCTCCCTAATCCATACAAGGGGCCGCAACTCTGCCTTCGCCTCATTCATGAAGAGTTGCAGCTAATTTCTGCCTTTTCGGAGTAAAAGAAGAGAGCCGAACGGTGAAGCAAATTGAAGCAGGAAATGAGAGAAAGAGAGGGATGAGATGGAAAAAGAGATTGAAGAGGACGATGAAAAGTGGGTTTAGGAGGGCTAAAAGAGAGCTTTTGGGTTTAATCTGCATAAAAATGGAAACTTTTATACGTTGAAACCAGGAGAAGCTAGCGGCAGAATGGATAGAGATGGAGAAGGAAAGTGGAAGCCCGCCAAGATAGCTCCTTTATTCTCTTCAGCACGAGAGGCGCAGTTGTTTCTGTTTCTTGGTTTTATCATCTGGGATTATCCTCAAAGCCTAAGCAGCTGAAATGTCTTCGAGATAGCTGTTTAGCTTCAAATACCAAACAGCTGCAATGCTCGCCAATGGGCTCAAGGCAAGGCAGAAATTTATTTAACAGGCTAAGGGTAAGGTTTAAGATTAGCTCAAATTTATTCAATTAGATTTTTGATCAAGCTAAGGGGTTGTTTGGTAGCGTTTAGGATTTGATTTAAGTACAATATCATAAATCCTCTGAACCCGAATTTCGGAAATCCTGAGAGGCCTAAATCCTGAAAAACTGTTTGGTAACATTCATGATAATTCCTATTAAATTTCATATGACTATTTGGCTATAGAGCGGATTTAACGAGTTGACTCTTCCTCTCGAGCCAATGAATTTTATAAATCTGGCAAGAAATAGGATTATAGAAATATGGGATTTAGCAAGAAAAGGCGGAATTTTTCGTCTGAAGTGTGTGGCTTTCATTTGTTGTAAGATGTAGTTTTGCATTTTAGGCTATTTAGTTGGATTTCGCTCAAATCCGGCCTAAATCCTGGTACCAAACAGACTCTAAGTGCATTTCAGGCAATCTATAAATTTTTTACTTTGATTCGAGTTAAAATGATCGAGAAAATCATATTTTGGATAAGTTATAGTTCGCTAACTTCAATTCGAGTTTAAAATATAATGTGATTTCAGTCTTTTTGTATCTTCCAAAATAAATTTTTAAATCCAATATAAATAAATATTTATGCATATATTGATTTTTAATATAATCATAAACATTTATATTATAATATGCATTTGTATCCCGTAAAACATGATCATGTTATAATAATATTAGCAACTTCTGAAGGATTTTAATATAAAGACAAACATCATTTATTATTACATTTTATGAATTTATTATTGGAGATCGATCCTCATACACATAAACTTCATATATTAGAATCCATAAGCACATAAACTTTATATAAACTTCATATATTAGAAATCATGCATTATGATGGCAAGCTAATATATTTATCACACGTTAAAACATGTAGAAATTTATATGCATCATTTGAAATAAGAATGCTCTATGAAAAAGTTATATATTGCATATTGTGTACATACTTTATACGATATTGTTAACATGAAAATGCATAATTTAGTGGCTTATAAATTATTATTGTTGCGTCTAGGAGTATTCGCGGGGGTAGAGAAATATAAAATTTATCGTCTTAGCGTTGTACGAAAATCTGGCACGCAATCAGATAAGGAGAGAGGGTCTAGCATTTATGAGACACCAAGATTTTTACGTGGAAAACCCCTGTAAAAGGGGGAAAAACCACGGGGCCTAGCCCAGTTTAAACGAATCCACTAGTATTCACAGTCGATTACAAATGAGGCCCTTCCTTGGGAGAAGGCCTTAGCTTGATGTACATCTTATGGAGTACATTACATGATGTAAATACAAAGAGCTACTATCGACGTATTTGCTTTGTTAGAGGACTGCAGTCGGCGGGCAACGTAGGTCAGGAAGACGATTTCGCTCAAATCCGGCCTAAATCCTGGTACCAAACAGACTCTAAGTGCATTTCAGGCAATCTATAAATTGTTTACTTTGATTCGAGTTAAAATGATCAAGAAAAGCATATTTTGGATAAGTTATAGTTCGTTAACTTCAATTCGAGTTTAGAATATAATGTGATTTCAGTCTTTTTGTATCTTCCAAAATAAATTTTTAATCCAATATAAATAAATAATTATGCATATATTGATTTTTAATATGATCATAAACATTTATATTATAATATGCATTTGTATCCCTTAAAACAAGATCATGTTATAATAATTTTAGCAACTTGTGAAGGATTTTTATATAAAAACAAGCATAATTTATTATTACATTTTATGAATTTATTATAGGAGATCCTCATGCACATAAACTTCATATAGTATACTCCATAAGCACATAAACTTTATATAAACTTCATATATTAGAAATCATTATGATGGCAAGCTAATATATTTATCACACGTTAAAACATGTAGAAATTTATACGCATCATTTGAAATAAGAATGCTCTATGAAAAAGTTATATATTGCATATTTTGTACATACTTTATACGATATTGTTAACATGAAAATGCATAATTTAGTGGCTTATAAATTATTATATTTCTATGATATGACCTATATAAAAGGGTAAGTTATGAGCTATCCAAAAGTGGATACTAATTTTTTCTACTATAGGAAGGCAACATGAAGGAATTGTCTTAAATTATGTTGTGAGAGGTCAATAAGGTGTGGGTCTATTTGGTGTATAGGGGAAGCTTAAGGTAACTCATGCACATACTATAATTTATGGAACCTCCCTTTTAGATATGGGGGATATTTTCTTAGTACCTTATGTCATGATACTCTTTATTTAAGTAGAGTAGTAGAAGAGTACCATGATGATGATGATTTTGATTTAATATGTGTGATTATTATACTATGTAATGATTTACTAGTGTGTAATAGAGCACTCACTTCATCACTTATGTTATGAGATGATTTACTAGGGTGGAACAAATCACTTCATCTCATTTCCTATTTTAATAATATATGAAATAAATCATGAATATGATGACATCGTATGACAATTTATGTGCTAATATTAAAAATATTTTTTATTATGCATGAGATTATGATTGATTGAACAAGCATGATATGACATAGAACAACTAAATGTGTACATATGACTTTTGATGATTTCTTAGTATATGATCAACCCTTTACTTTAGTTTCTCTAAGGTAAAGTTGTATTAAATTGGTACATGATCAAGCATAAAACTTTACTCAACTTATAAGAGAATTATATGTTGGGGTTTTTATTTTTTTCATTAGGCTTTATATATGTTCACCACTACATATACTTATATGTCATCTCATTTATGAGATGAACATAAAAATTCAATGGTACATATTTCTATCTCAAGATCTTTTTCATCTTCTCTGTCATGGCACAATCGGTGGATAACCTTTATGTTGTTTTTTCCTTCAAGATTAATCAAGTATATCTTGGCATAACCAATCAGCTTCTTCATCCACGTAAAATAAACATTTCATTTTTAGACATGATCATATAGCCAGAATTTAATTTGGTCCAATAAATAAATAGTCAAAATATAATGAGAATATACAAAAGTACTTTACGTTAAGTTGATGATCGAAAAAGTAAGTAGATCTATCTTGGCCCTCTAAATGATATCATCATTATGATCTCTATATATGTTCATCAAGATCAGTAATAACTTCTTGAAGTGTCAAGGGAAATACTCAGTAGATGCTCTTAGATCATAGCGATCATCTCTTCTAATATATCACCTCATTTAATTAACAAAGTGGACGAATAGATGCAACATCCATCTCATGGTAATCATCATATTCATTTATAGGACATAGATATAGATAATTATTATGTAATTTAATAGGGAATTTGAATCAATAAAATGACCTTCACCTTCCTTAAATGGATAATCATGAATTGGATTGGGTTCAATGTTGGTGTTGATGTCCCACCAACTCTATCCTCTAATATCTCAATTCTAAAACTCATTATGAGTAAAGATCATCATGCCTATATTCTAAAGTTTGACCATGGTATGTGTATATATAAATATATAAAAAGAGCAAGTCTCTAGTTTTTATAATTATTTTCTCGAAAGTATTGGGATTTTTTAGGTTCTAGATGACAAATTTTGGGAACATTTTCTTCTAGAAAGATATTGATCTCATTATATATTGATTTAAATAAACTAATTGTACCTATTATTTTGATGTAATATGATAAAGTTATTATTAACATGCTAAATGTAGTAAATTAGAAGATAAAATATAGAGATATGAAAGTTTAGACCCACTAAATGCAATTTTTTGGCTACTAAATTCAACAATATTTTGGAATTGTTTGGGGCGGCTTTTCAAATGCTTTCTAAAGCAAATTTATTGTACAAAAATTTCTAGTTCAAAAATTTTTTGTACTTAAAAGCTGCTTTATAAAACAGTAAAAAAACTATCCCAAACAGAGTCTGGGACAACTTTCTTGTCGCTTTCTAAAATAGTTTTCTAGTACGAAAATCTCAAAAAATTTTCTTTAATTTGAAAATTTTGTACTAGAAAGCCATTTTAAAAAATAGTATGAAAGTTGTCCCAAACGAAACCTTAATCTAAGTTTCTATAAATGAGTAAATATTTTAATTAAGTAAATATATGTAGTGGTCAATTAATTTCAATAATAAAAATTAAGCAATTGATATTAACAAATGAGTAAATGATCATTAACAATAGATGATGAATTTCTCTTTTCTAACAAATTAAATCGGATAAACTTGAATTTTTATAGAGTTATTGAACAAGAATTAAAGCTTATACCTAAGAAGTTTCAATTCAATCAAATTATAATTGTCAATTTATTATTTTATTTCTATAAACTTCCATACTCTCTTGAATAGATAATAAAAAAATTATATGTTTGAGTTAATTAGTATAATTACGATATTTATATAATTAAGAATGGATAAAAATACAAATATTAAGAAAATAAATAAGTAATTAATCCTAAAATATAATTAATATTAAATTATAGTTGTGTTCTTAGCTTAATATTAAATTTTATGATGCCATAATTAACAAAATATGGCTATTAGAAAATCATTAACTTATATTAAATACTTAATTATAATTCATGCATTTCATTCTAACTAATTTTTCTAAATTTTCTAATCAATAGTCATGATTAATTAGATAGTTGTATTAATTTTTAAAATAAATTTTAAGACAATTAAGTAAGCCTTTATTGTATTCTGATTGTCTAAGTGAATATTATTATTTTCTAAATTAAATATTAATTAATTTTGATAAATAAAATAAGCTCATAATTCTAATTTAAATCTTTTAGAGCCAATAATCCTTTTATTTATCCATATGATAATTTATTTTAGTTATTTTCTTTTCAGTTTGTGCTTAACTTCACATCTACCATCCTATATTTTTTTTAAAACCTCATATTTCTTTAAATTCTAAGTCACAAAATCAACATTCAAATAGTTTAAGCAATTTTAACATCTGTCATAACAAATAATTATTTATGATTTAACATACATCCTGAATTATTACAATGAGAAATGATTGATCATGCATCATCCATCATACATCCTGAATGACATAATGATTATGATGATTATGATGATCCATTCATTTTTCAGTGAGGAAGCCCTTACAAATGTTTTTTCCTTATAAATTGCTAGTGAGAGAAACTAAAATAAAAATTGATGATGAAAAAACAATTAATTAATAGATTGCCATAAAGGAGAGGAGCTACATGCCATTAAGGAACACCAAAACCCTAACATTTGATTCAAAAAGTTTGGTGGAGAAATTATTCTGTGTGGATATCAGACAATCCATATATAGAGACCAACCAGAATGCGCCACGTCACCCAGTACCGAGCGGTACAGAGCACCTGTACCAAGCAAAAAAGTGACGTGGCGTATTCTGGTTGGTCTCCGGACGCCGTCCAAGGTCCGCACATAATAAATTTTCATTTGTGATGGATGACAGAGAGAGAGTGAGCACATATAGCTCCAAGCATGATTTCCATCCCATACAAGAAAGCACCATATGTGCTCACTCTCTTCTGTCACCTTCCATCATCCTCAAGCTAGCTTCTCTTCAAAAATGGCAACAGAAAATAGAATAACAAATTACCACTTCTGATTTTCATGCACTGATGAATAAAAGTTTCAGCGGTGCACAGATTTGATGCCAAAACTCAGCTTCTTTGTTTGTTTAGCGTTGGATGGTGAGGCAGTAAAGAAGGTTGAAGATAAAAGATTTATATAGAAAAGCTGAGCTGAGAGGAGGAGCTTTCAGTTTTGTCTTGTTCTAATGGCCACTTCCATCCTCTCCCGGCCGTTTGAATGGAATCAATGGAGAGAAGCACAACATTGGCCACTTCTAATATAAAAAAATATTATCTTCTTATTCCATACATGCATCCTCTTTACAAATGCTGGAGAATTAGCATCTTTAAAATAAGTTGCAGGCACAAATTAAGAATTTTTAGGATTCTGTGGGCATCGATCAATGCATAAATTTTTTTTGCAATGGATGATTATGATGTCTTGAGAAGATAATTAGCATTTCAAAATGTAGAGAATCTTAAAAGATTTTGAATCAAATGCATGAGTTGTTGCTAATATCTTATACATATTTAATGATTTTAATTGGTGTGATATATTGATAAAATTATTTTCTTAAAACGATTTCTATCATTTAATCATCCTTGAATTGTTCACTTTGTTAATGAATGAATATCTAAGGCTTCATTTGGGATGGTTTTTTTGCTGCTTTTAAAAGCAACTTTTCGGTGTAAAAATTTATGGTTCAAAAATTTTTTTTTTAACTAAGAAGTTGCTTTCGAAAGCAATAATTATAAAGTTGTTTCAAATGAAGCCTAAATCCTTAAGAAAATTGATGATGTAGATTTTCATAAAATTCTTATATTATAGAACATAATAAACTTAGAGTTTTACAATTTTATAAGCAATAGATTAAAAAAAAAAGATAGAGAGAGAAAAGTTAAGCAAGAATTATCCTTCTAGGAGAAGCAAAAGTTCATAACTAATATTATTTTCTTATTAACCTTTATCATTTTTTTTAATTCTGAGATAACAAGATGATATCTAACTTATTTAGAGGTTAATTTAGTAAATATTAATTACTAATCTTTCTGAAAAAGAGAAAGTTAAATTTATTTTGAGTTTCTTTCATACTTAAGAATCATGTAAATAGGAGTTTAATTCATCGAATATTTATTAATATAATTTTTTTTAACTTGAGAATAATAATTACAAATTTCTACCTTATATATATATAGGCAAGTGGCAGGACTTTAGATAAAAGCACATACTTCTCTTCTATTATATTACTATTATTTTCATAGCTAAAGCTATCATAAGGTTCCCCACAAATATAAATTATCATTACATAGATATTCTATTTTTAACATATTTTATGGTAGTTTATTGTTCTAAAGTCAAAAGAAAGTTAGGCCTACATTATAGGTGTGTAAGCTTGATGTTTTGAGCTACATTATTCCACTCATTATTTAATAAAATAATAATATATTGACTTGTTTAATTAGCTTGATAAGATTGAATGTAATTTAGGGTTATAATTAATGACTTGATTTGAACAATTTTTTTTTACCAAGAAATAGATAGCTACAATAATTATATTATAGTACATGTTTATAGATAAGAACATAGAATAAAAAAGATTAAATATTTAGCATTTTAGCTATGATTGTATAAGAATTTAGAAAAGAAATACATATACTGTCTTAGATCAGATACTGAAAATTATTGTCCAATAGACTTTTTGCTTTTTCCAGATCCTGAAAATATAAAGTAGAACAACTATGAGCTATCATAGCTCAACATGCCACATTTACAAAGCTAAAATTTCAATTAAATCCTTTATGATGTATTTAACAAATTATTTAAAAACAATATAATAAATTACAATGCTCGACAAAATAGTAATTGCTGTCATCATAAATTTAAGTAACAGTGTTGTAAAAATAAATAAATAAGTACTTTATATAAGAAAAAATTCAAATAATTCTGACCCTTATGCCTCCCATTAATTATATTGATCATTGCAGAATTATTTTGCACATTTAGCAAGTTTCTACAATCATTTGTCAGGTTTTTCTTGTAACTCTTAAAAGATAAGCTTACATGATTCTACTTTATCAACACAACCCAATAAGACTCATAAACGAGTCAGGTCCTACCATGTTAGTTTGCAACACACCAACCCCTAGATTTAAGTTTTGAAAAATATTCAGAATTCTTCATTCAACTAAAACTTTGAAACAAATAACACTCATACCACAAAGTTGCTAATAACTTTCAATATGAAAAAAAATAAACTCATTCATAAAATTTTCTTTATTAATCATATCTACACACGCGCGCACGCACACACACACACAATAGTATATGGCTACAAACCAGAACACATAACAGAGAGGATTAAACAGTTAGCTATGATTGTCTAAAATTTTAGAAAAGATATAACTATACAAACTCAGATAGAATCCTTAAATTGCTACTCAATAGATACTTTCCCTTTCCCAAATCCAGAAAATATAAGGTAGAATAAATGTGAGCTAACATAGCTCAATAGGCCATATTTACCAATCTAAATTTTTAATTAAATCCTTTATCATGCATTTAAAAAATTTATATAATAAATTATTATGTTGGGCGAATATTAATTGCAATAATAAAAAATTTAAATAATAGTGCTGAAAAAATAATTAAACAAGTACTTCATATCATATATAATTCAAATAACTCTAATCCTTATGCCTCCTATTAGATAGAATTTAGAAAATTCTAACCTTTATTGTTAAACTCTAAGATTTAGAAAATTGCAATTATTATTTTATTATTTTAAAAATTAGATGAGTACTTTTATTATTTAATTAAATCCAAATTAAGATATTATTTCCTTATTGTAAATATTTTCCTTAGTTATTAATTACTTCAATTATTTAACTAAAAATTAATTAATTTAAAAATTCAATTATTTTCTAAAATTACAAAATTACTTATATTAAATTATTCTAAATTACAGAAATTTAAATTCTTAATTTATTTTAATTTAATGATTATGTTTAAATACTAATTACTTTAAATTATTTTAAAATACTTTTTTAATAGATTAAATTTTGAAAATTCATAATTAATTCATTTCAAATCCAATTTTGATGTATAATACCTTAAATTTTTTCAGAAAAATATGTATTTTAATTTAAAAAAATATCTTCAGACATTAAAAACTAATTTTTAGATGTATTTCTGTAATACTCAATTATTTGGCTATTTAAATATTATTTAAATAATAGTAAATTAATTATTTTGAAATAAAAAAATTATTTTCAAACCTTTTTGAAATTTCCTTGGGTAACTAGTTGATCTCATATTCATGTATTTTTACAAATTGCATTATTTTTAATTACTTTATTGTTTTTAAAATACCTATACTTATTATACATATTTTAATTTTTTTTTAAATTACATATATTTTAAATCTCTTAATTTTAGGGATCCATTCATGGAATTTTTCAACTTGGGTTTTCCTTATGGATAGCAATCATGGGGGAGGTGGATTAGTGGATAGTTGAGTCCCAATCATTCTCTAATTGCTTTGATAAATGTGCTTTACTTATTATTTTATCATCTTTTGCATGTATAGGATGCACGAGCACTTAGTTTAGGCCCTCCTGGATCTTGGAAATTGGTGTATTTTTTCTAGCTGCATTTCCTTACATATTATCCAAGGGTTAGTCCAAAACTTTCTTCAAACCCATTCAACATAGCGATACCCTAAGGACAATAATTAAGGACTAATCTAACGAACTTAGAAAAATTCTATGAGTTATGATAGATCATCGAATGACATGAAACTCTCAATATCAAACTTAGTGACATCCTAAATCTCCCAAAATTTTCTAGAAAATTTTAGGAGTCTTTAGACCCCTTAATTAACAAACCCTAATTTAACCCAATAATTAGGCCCTGGTAACTTCAAAAAATTCTAATAAATTTATTTTAACTTAGAAAATTCTCTATAATATCTTGAACTCTTCAAGGTTTTAATTCTTAACCTTAAATAATTAGGGCCCTTAATTGGAATTTAATTTGAGCCTTAATTCAACCTTGATTATAATGACCCTTTTGCCTTAATTAAATTATTAAAAAATATTAAAAAATTCCAAATTTTATCTAAATACTTGTGAACATCTTCTTAAGCCATTTCTAACCTTTGGGGGTGATTCCAAGAGGTTTAGAGTTAATTTAGATCAAAACCCTAAAACACTCATAATTAAACAATTTTAATAATTTCATAATTGCCCAAAACTTTTAAAATTCATAACTTGGCCTAGAAAACTCCAAATCTAGCAAACTCAAAGCATAACTACTCCTTGTAAGCCCTAATATTTAACTAAAATGCTAGAATCTCCAAACCTAGTTTGTTTCCCATAGTGATCTTTTGGATCCCCTCAGCCTAGCATATAGGAGGACCCCGGACCTTCCAAAATTAGCTAATACAATTTAAACTTCCAAGATGACTACCCTAAGTATTAAAATGGATCAACAAATTAAATCAACTAAAATTGATCCTAATTTATTAATATTTAAATATTAATCAAAGTACCTTTTTAAACCTTCAACAAATTTAAACTTTAAGCAACTTAAACTAAGTATCCTATATAGGACCCATCTGAAGCCACACAAGCATATTACACACACATAGATGTGCTATGGCACCACTTCTAGCTCTAGAATTAGGGTCGGTGTTTACTTTTCATGATTATGTGTTGTGATGCTTTGTGTGTGGCACATATGATTGATTGATATGTTTTGCTCTATTGTGCTATGATTGAGCGTTACTTTATTATGTTTTTTATACATTAATTATGTTATTGATTGTGTGTTAGATGCCCATAGACTAGGGCCACTTTTACACTAATTCAATCTTATGCAGGCGGCCACGCTCATGCAGCGCTAAATAAAGGGGGCAAAAATAATCATTAAATCCTTAAAACTAACATTATTTTATGCAGATGCTCCAGAGACTGATTAGCCCCCTTAAAATTAAAAAGAGCGTGGCCAAACGTGCTTACTTTTTCTGCAAATATAACTGTTTAGGATGATTTTTATTAGGATAACTATGCAGGAGTCCGGGTCTAAATTTTCTGTTTTAAATGTAATGTAATTTGTATTCATATCGAGTTGTGAAAATTTTTAAAATCCGGCATTTCAAACATTCAGTACCCAAAGATAATAAGAAATGCCCCCTCTTGGAGAATTTCTTAGACATTTGGGTACCCTTCCGGATGATGAATCACACGGAGCCCGAAGGAGACAATCCAAATGAGACAATCCAAAGGAAGATGATCCAGAAAATGATGATCCACTAGAAGACGGAGACTTGAAGATGAAATGCCTGGCTTTTAAGACGTGTGTCTTTCATTATGATTAGAATATAGGATGTTGCGGTGGAGCCTGACCACCATTATTTTTTTGCAGACCCTAGGTTGTATTTATACGGCACTTGCCATGTACTCTCTCTTTACTTCTCTAGGTTAATTTATATTGATGTGTCTACTATTAATTGCATAAAAAAAATTGTCTGCTTTTTTAGGTTTCTTTTCTTGCATGTGTTTGGCCTACTTTTGCTAGGCTCTCTAGGATTAAATTATTTTTCTACTCGTAATTAATATTCAAAATTTAAGATTTAAATAATTTAGAAATCTAACGACCTAGGGAATAGCCAGAGTCATCCGGGCTCGCATACATATTAATGCATTTTTATTTCTCCTTGCTATAAGACACCTTCCCGCTTGCGGGTAAAGTTCGGATAATATGACCTATGAGGATAAAGTGTCAGGCCTGGGGAGACCCAGTCTTTTTTAAAAATTATTTTTTATAAACCTATTTTTAAAATCTCAAACATTCATGATTTATAACTTTTCAAACTAGCATGCATTGTATTGTAAATCAACTTAATCAAAATTTAATTGCATTAGCTCTAAGAGCATTCACCCTACCTAAGTCCAGAGCAAATTATGAAACTCTCTAGACATTAGCGCTACTTCCAAAATATTCAAACTACATACCAACCCATCTTTCATAAAGATTGGACATCATGGATTTTACGTGCCTAGGTGATTAGCTGGAATCCCTTTTCAGGCAGGGTATAAGCCAAGGTGCATTAGCTAGGACATTGGTGTTAGTGTTTGGTAGAATACTAAACTCACCTTAGATTCAGGATTCAAGGCTACTACATTAGGTGTCTCTTTGTATGCCTAAATAGTGGGTAAGTTCCCTATTCTTCAAGGATTATAAATCATGCTTATCCGCGTCACATAGTTGACGCCACTTCCATCTTTTCCCTTTGTATGCTCTGAGTGTATGATTCTCTTTCTCTTCTTACTGACTTAATCCCTCCAGATGATGAGATAAATTGAGTATGTTAACTAAGCTGAGTTGAGCCCTTTCTTTCCCTTTGAGTAGGATTTCTTAAGACTCCCTTTGTGTGCCAATCCCTTATCGGAGAAGAATAATATCGAATCCTTAATTGAGAGTTTTCTCAGGCCCTAGGCTCGAGATGTAATTAACCACGGGAGTTTGCGCCAGTGGGAAATGGAACTCCACCAACAAATAAACTCCACTCGAGCTGATGTATTGGGTTTGAGAAACCCGTTGTTTTGATTATGTCATATATATTACTACCCATTGGAGTGCACTGGCAAGAGTCGCTATGCTCAATGGTTAGTCATATGTATGATCTAATATGCCCTCCCATTGACCCGTTTGCGAAGAGCGTGGAGGCCTGCGATCGTTTCTATCCATTGGGGTGGTGCAGTCGTATACTCTCTGCACTTTGCAGCCGAGCGGTGTCCTTTTAGAGGACCACAGAGTGTTATAAAATTTTGATTGAATTTACCAAAATACCTCTCATAAAATATTATAAATAGATCAATATTCTCTAAATGAAAAGGACCTAGAGTTGAGATTGAATAAAACTTGAAGATTTGAAAAAACTCAGGGCTCTATGTGGCATTTGATGTCAATGGTCACTGTTGGCCACCACAGGCATCCAAGTCATCAGTGCACTACTGTCACACGAGTATCATCATATGATCATTGGCATCGAGATGTTATCATTCATTTATAATCATCTGATTGTCATTGTTAAACTATTATCACTTGACCACCATCACTTATATCCATTAGGCAATGCCCTTTGTTTTTTTTTCCTTTTTGAATTTTTCACATGTAAACTCTAGTATCTCTTGTATTTATTCTTTTTATCTGTCTATTTGGATCTTCATATAAAATGTGGAAATAAAACTCTTTTTCTATCACCCCAAAAAGATTGTCTAAGGCTTCATTTGACGACTTTCTTAATGCTTTCAAATGCAGCTTTTAGTATAAATATTTCTTGAACTAAAAATTTCTGTACTAATTTTTTTTTTACTAAAATGATACTTTTGAAAGCATTAAGAAAACTATCACAAACAAATTTCATTAAATTTGCTACATTATTGCAATTATTTCATTGTAGCATAGAAGAGATTGTTGTATTGTAGCAAAAAGCAATTCCACATTTGAAGCCATAAATGAAATCGAACGGCTGAGATGATTTTTGGATTTAAAAGATATTAGATCATTTTATCTAATTAATACTTGTATATATAAGAAAGTGTTTAATTAAGTTTTACCAATTCATTTATTCACTTCCCATAAGCATCCAGCTATAGGTCAAAATAGAGAGATGCAAGGGGCTGGGGCCGAAAGGAAAGAAGAGAGACAAAGAGACTAATTTGGCATTAAGGTAAAAATTCGAAAATTTTATTTATTTTAACAATTCACGTTTGTCTTAACTTTGTTAAGCATAGGATCTTCAATAAAAAATATATATTTGAGATAAAAATATAGTTTTAAATTATTTTTAAGTTAAATTTGAGTTATAAATTTTAAAAAAAAATTATTTTATCAAATTGTTTATTGAAGACTAAAGGTCTATTT
This sequence comes from Dendrobium catenatum, assembly GCF_001605985.2. Lineage (NCBI taxonomy): Eukaryota > Viridiplantae > Streptophyta > Magnoliopsida > Asparagales > Orchidaceae > Dendrobium > Dendrobium catenatum. The sequence continues at coordinate 1,080,774 of NW_021319127.1, forward strand.
GAGACTGCCACAATTTTTTATAAAAATGATTGTAAACAGCCAACTATATTTAACACCACTATTAACATGTCCTAAGTTATGTATGAGAAAAGTAGAGGGTTGCATTAGGTAGTTGACAGCTAGCGTAAAATTTGTCAAATAATCATTACATAAATCCTTTAATACATTATATTAATACTGGGGCGTTCCTGGAAGCTACACGTTGTGTGGCCTGGATACAGCTAGCGAGAAGTATGCAAGGGCCGCCGCATGGACGCCCGGGTGCAATGTTAAATAGGCAAGAGTTTCCACATTATGGACGAATGTGGGCAAAGAAGTTAGTTCATGAAACTAGAATTCGAATAAAATCTTGAAATGTAGGTTCTCTTACAGGCAAATTAGTGAAATTAATTGATATTATGATTCATTAGAAGATAAATATTTTATGCATTCAAGAAACTAAATGGGTTAGAGAAAAGGCTAAGGATATTGATAATTTAATATTTAAACTTTGGCATTCTGATAAAAGTCGTACTAGAAATAATGTACATGTAATTATAAATAAGGATTTGAAGGATAATTCCGAGTGAGAGTTTATGAATCCAACCTCGTTATTAGTTTTAGACTTTAAGATGAAAGGACAGAATATGAAAAATATAATAAAACAATATTCTAAGATTAGATAGTGGCATTTATAGAATGCAATATATATATATATATATATATATATATGCCTCAGGCGCGCAGGCGGCAGACAGCAGGAGCAGAAAGCCTTAGCGAGCGCTCGGGTAGTCGCGAGCAGGTGCACGGGCAGCCAGGACAAGCGCGAGTAGTCTCGTGCAGCATAGGCAGCTCATTTCAGATGGGTTTCTGAGTTTACCCGGCAACCCGTCGAGTCAACCCGAACCCGACCCGTTTTAAAATCAGTCGAGTCCAACCCAAAATTTTTGGGTCAGGTTCGGGTCGGGTTTTCGTTTCGTGTCAAATATTGAAGTGGAGGAATGCTTCGGGTTTGTTGTGTGATAGAAAAGTATCACTCAAACTTAAGGAAAAAATTTATAAGATAGTGGTGAAATTTGCAATTCTTTATGGCGTAGAATATTGTCCATTAAAAGAGAAGCATAATATTAAGTTAAATGTTACTAAGATGAGGATGCTCAGGTGAATGAGTAGACATACTCTTAGAGATAGCATACAAAACGGGCATATTCATGAAAAGTTGGATAGCTTTTTTATTACTTTCTAAAATAACATTTTAATACAAAATTTTTTTGAACTAAAATTTTATTTATTTTTTAAGTAAAAAGCTTCTTTTAAAAGCTGTCCCAGACCGTAATAGAAGTGGTGAAATCCCCGGAACACTTAGTACTAGTTATGAGATAATATATAATATAAAGAGTAGAGTAATTTATTCATTGACATAATATTTGTAAATAACTACAATTAAATTTAACGTAATAAAAAATGAGTAAATTAGGCCTTAATAAGATCATTCGGTTTTGACATTAATCTTAATATTTTGACTGTACCATTCTGAGTATGCTATAGAAAGAATATGCATTATGCAAATTAAAAACTTCTGATACTATCACTTATCTTTTAAATTTATTATAAATTTTCTAATTTATTCTGATACATTTAGTTGTATAAACTTTTGTAATAATGATTGTGAGGAATCCATCAATAGCATATATTTTACATAATAGGGGTAAAAAAGGGGCGTCACAGAGTTAATAATTGCATTAGAACTTCATCAAAATGAGGAGCAATTATTACGTCCGGTGAAATCCGAACGTATCCAAATGTATACCGAGCAATACCGAGTCCTCAATACCGAATTTTAGATGACGTGGCGCATGGTTACTGATCTCTGAATGCATTCGGTGACCGGACGTAATAATTGCTCCAAAATGAGCCAAATTTAAGCTAATTTTAATGATACTTATGCTTCGTTTGAGACAATTTTCTATTTGTTTAGCTTTTCAAATCACAATCATAATTTTTATTTGACCACTGCTTTTTTGCTGTTTTCAAAATATTTTGATATTAGAAAACAGCTTTTCATAATAGCTTTAAAAAGCTATTTTTTTACTACAGCAGCTTTATAAAGTGTAAGAAAACTGTCTCAAACAAAGTCTCCATTAAAATTAATCAATTTCTGCCATTTTGAATCAAATACCATGGCCAGTTTTACCTTAGAGAGTCAAATTGTAAGTAAGTTGAAACTCCAATAAAAAGCTACAATTCAATCATTTCTTTCCAAGATAGTAAGAACAACAATACAGTTCATATAGCGTTTTCTACAAGATAATTATCATCTTTTCTGTTCTTAAATCTTGAAGTTCAAATAGTGCTGCAATTGGAAGGTGATTATATCACAAACATGTAGAAGTGTGTTTTTTTGGGCAATTCTTAAGCAAAGATTAGTACATTAGAAGAAAAAGAACAAATTATATAGAAACATGGGTGATAGGAAGCCATCATCAAAAATTGAAATTGCCTATGCAATCAAATACTAACAAAAAAGGGAGCAGAGTTACCAAAATAGTTACAGAAGATGTGCAATATTTGCTTAGCTGTTAATTTCTGCTTCCAGCCTCTCTGCTTCAGTCCAAGCAATAATGATTAAGAAATTAATCTTCTATTAGCAATCTTCAATCAAAACATAAACTGTTCAACCTGCATATCCACGTTATTAGGGAGAAAATTAGTTTATATTACCACTAATATACTTAGAAATTACTTGAGATGACTTAGGTTTCGTTTTGGGACGATTTTCTTACTGCTTCTTAAAGAAGTTTTTAAAGTAAAAATAATTTTTTTAACTAAAAATATTTGTACTAGAAAGTTGCTTTAGAAAGTAGTAAGAAAGCCATCCCAAGCAAAGCCTTAGACTTCTTTTGGGACAACTTACCGTTTTCTTAAATAGCTTTAAGTACAAAATTTTTAAGCCAATAATTTTTTGTACTAAAAAGTTACTTTAAAAAATGATAAGAAAACTATTCCAAACGAAACCTTAGAATAATAGATGCCTTAAAAGAAGGCTTCATTTGGGACAGCTTTCTTATTGTTTTTTAAAGTAGCTTTCTAGCATAAAAATTAAAATTTTTGTACTAAAAAAATGTTTTCAGAAGCAGTAAGAAAGTCATCCCTAACAAAGCCGAAGACATCAGCATCTTTCAACCCAATTTATAAGCACGGGCAACAAACAAATTGAAATGTGTGTAACAAGAAGAAATACAGCAAATCGATTAAACAAACTCTTTAGCAACTACACTGATGATCAATTTTAAAACTGTGGCACAGCAAGAAGAGTTCCAGTTGCTTCTGATAGCATAAATAACAAGGGAATTCATTAAACAACATCAAGTTGTAATATAATCAAAATGAAAAAAATTTCACTGCCCTTACAGGTTTCAGCTGGCCAGCAGATTAATCACTGAAAGGAATTGCAAAAAATCAACTATATAGCCCTGATCACTAACTCTATATTAACCCTATTCATTTTAAGTACAGTTGATTTCGTTATAAAATTACTACCAAATAAATGATGAAGAAATTTCAATAGATTATTCTGTTTTAACAGATCTTTGATACGGTTCTTCCTGAACCACCCAAACCGGCACAGTGGCCCCGCTTGAACCGGTTCACATATACAGGAGACGAGCTAAGCCGCTCCTTCCGTGGGGATTGAGGGGCCCATTTTGGGAGGGATTTAGAGAGAGGGAAAGGGGGCTGGCAACAATTAGAGAAATTCATTTGAATTGGATTTGAATTTGATTTTATTGGCTTTGTATTAAGAAGTATGTATTAAAAAGAAGAGGGAGGCTAAGGTTAAGGCATGCCTTATTTCTCTTGGAGTTCTCTTTGGTGCCTTGGGCTCTAGGCTTCTCGTTTAGAGATTGGGAGAGAACGATCCTCCTCTCGAATTGAGGATCAATTATATCTTTGTTTCATTCTTGCTTCGCTTTGATTTCAATAAAATTATCTACTGATTTTGATTGCTTCCACCCAAATTCTTCTATTTTTCTCGCTGATTTTACAGATTATTGTTAGATTTGCTTGCGAACTCAAGTATTTTCATTAGGGTTACTTGCAAACTCAAGTATTTTCTATCAATCTTTCGACTCTTGGTGTTGCAAAATTTTCACCCAAATTCTGATATTTATGTTAAATTATTCACTTAGGTCATTGACAGTATGTTTTGCATCAAATATGCATCACGCGCCAGAAACTAAATCAAATTTCCATGACAGAATAAATGAATCCGATGACGAAAACAACCAACAGAGAAATGAAGGTTATGGATCTTAAGGCATTTTAAAATCATAGGGACTAGAGCCTTAATTTTTAAAACAGAAGGACCAAAGTGAAGGCTGGTCCAAAAGCGAAGGGACTTGATGCAATTTTAACGAGATCAAGCAAAGCAAATTAGGATGAAAACTGACAAAAGAGAACACAAATTAACAATGATTGAATATTCTCAAGTTGAATGGAAAATAGTTGCAGAATACCAAGATTCAGGATAACTTTAGGCCCTACTAGATATAACCACTTGGCAAAGAAGTTCGCCATGGCCTGCCACCACAATTCAACGGCTATTAAGCATACTTTGCTATATACAATAGTAAGCATGGAGATAAGAGAACGTTGACTGGCTTTTACATCACGAAGGAGAGTGGGGAAATTAAATAAAGAAGGATTATGAAATGTCACAAAAAAAAAAAAGGGAGGGGGGGGGGGGGGGGGGGGGTTTTTTTAGAAAATTTAAATTAACCATTTTACAATGCTTCAGATAATAGTATTAATGATATAACTGTCATGAAACCGGTCAGCCACATAACAAAAAGCCAGGAAACATGGGATCAATTATGCCACAAGCACAAAGAACCCAATGGAAAAATGGAAACAGTGGCAGACCAGTATTAAGCACTACTTTCAAAATGCTTCAGATAATAGCATTAATGATATAACTGTCATGAAACCGGTCAGCCACATAACAAAAAGCCAGGAAACATGGGATCAATTATGCTTCAAGCACAAAGAACCCAATGGAAAAATGGAAACAGTGGCAGACCAGTATTAAGCACTATTTTCAAATGCATGATGATGTGGAAAGTTCTACGAAGATGAAAACATGTCACAACACCACATAAACAAGTAACTCTACGGGTAATACTTGAGTTCGCAAGCAAACCTATCACCAATAGGTGAAAAACAGCAAGAATAATGTGAACTCTGGGTGAAAACAGCCCCAAAACGATATATTGCGGTAGGAAAATCAAAGCCAAATAATAATGAAAACAAGTCACAAGAGATCCTCAATTCGAGAGGAGGATCATCTCTCTCAAATCTCTAGACAAGAGAGTCTAGAGCCCAAGTTGCCAAGTAACCCTAGTTGAGAACAAACCAAAACATAATCCTTCCCTAAACATCTCATGCTCTTTAATACAAAAATTTTCGTAATATAATTTCCCTCCCAAGCCCTAGCCGCCCCCTCCTTTTCAATTTGAATTCAATTGGACTAGTGAGGCCCACAATGTGGGCGGGCAAGAGAAACGGAGGCGGGCAAGAGAGTCTAGAGCCCAAGTCGCCAAGAAACCTTAATTGAGAACAAATCAAAATATAATCCCTCCCTAAACATCTCATGCTCTTTAATACAAAAGCTTTCCTAATCTAATTTTCCTCCCAAGCCCTAGCCGCGCCCTCCTTTTCAATTTGAATTCAATTGAACTGGTGGGGCCCACAATGTGGGCGGGCAAGAGAAAGGGAGGCGGACAGGTTCCACCTCCTGTAGACCTGAGCTGGCCCTTGGGCCGGTTTAGGGTGAACCGGCCTAACAATACCGTCCTCCAAAAGAATCACCTTGTCCTTAAAGTGAAAACAAGGAAACTGATGTTTCACCCTTTGATATGGCTCCCACGTGGCCTCGTAATCAGGAAGGTTCTTCCACTTGATCAATACTTCATTAGTTCCATCTTTCTTTCTGGCGAACCCTCATCAGCTCTAAGGGTACCAGAACCACCTCTAAATCCTCAGTAAGTAACGTCGGTAACTCCGGGATGGCTGTATAGTCACCAATGGCCCTTCTCAACTGAGATACATGAAAAACCGGATGTATAGTCGTTGTTGGTGGTAGTTTAGCCGATATGCTACTGTTCTGACCTTCTCCAGCACTTCATAAGGTCCAAAGTACCTAGGAGCAAGCATCTCATTCCTCCTGTTGGTGGATATCTTCTGTCTGTATGGTCGGATCTTCAAAAACACACTCTCCCCCACTTCGAACTGGATGTCCTTCATATGCCCATCAACTTGTTTCTTCATAATATGTTGAGCTCTCAGTAGATGACTCTTCAAATCCTCTAGCACTCTATCCCTCCCCTCAAATCCTCTAGCACTCTATCCATACAACACCTTGAATGAGGTCATCTGAGAAACAGAATGAAAAGATGCGTTGTATCAATACTCAGCCCATGATAGCCACTTGGCCCATAGCTTGGGTGTCTCCGACACAAAGCATCTCAGGTAAGTCTCCAAGCTCCTGTTGACTACTTCTGTTTAGCCATCCGTCTGTGGGTGGTAAGTTGTGCTACTCTTCAGAACTGTTCCTTATAATCTGAACAACTGCCTCCAAAAGTAGCTGAGGAACACCTTATCTCTATCTGATACTATCGCATCTGACACTCCATACAATCTGACCACCTCTCTGATGAAAGATGAAGCCAATGTCACCGCAGTGTAAAGGTGTCGGAGGGGAATGAAATAAGCATACTTGCTCAATTTTTCCACCACCACTAAAATCACCGTGAAACCTTCTAAACGGAGTAGCCCATCTATTCCATGGATATCTCCTCCTATACTCGTCCCGATAGAGCCAACAACTATAGTAGTCCACCTAGTGACATAGCCATATATTTATTCCTTTGACATATCTTACATCTGGCAACCATCTCCTCTACATTTTTATACATCTCCTTCCAGTAAAGCTCCGAAGCAAGCCTCATGTATGTCTTCTACACTCCTGAATGACCTCCAACAGTGCTTCCATGAAACTCCTGGAATAAGTTTGAGATGTGGATCGAAGTCCAAGGCATCATAAACCTCCCTTGATATAATAGTCTGCCCCCTCCAATGAGTACCCTGGATGGTTACCCTCTTCCCTCAATAAATCTACCCTGATCTTTCCCAAATCCTCATCCCTAACACTTTCCTCTCTGATGGCCTCCCAATATAGCATCAAAGAAACATATAGTGCCACTGTCTGCAGCTATTCCATACATCTGGATAAGACATCTGTCGCCTTGTTCTCCACTCCTAGTATGTACTGAATCTCAAAATCATACCCCAACAACTTGGACAACCACTGATGCTCCTTTGTCACCATCCACTATTTAGCAGGTATTTCAAGCTCCGTTGATCTGTCCTAACAATGAAATATTCCCTACTAGAAAGGACCGCCACTTTTGGATGGCCAAAATGATGGTCATTAACTCTCTCTCATAAACTGACTTCAGTCTGGCTCTAGCAGTCAACACCTGGCTGAAATAGGCAATATGCTTATGACTCTGCATAAGCACTGCACCCAACCCATACCCGAATGCATCTGTCTCCACTATGAAGATCTGAGTGAAATCTGGCAAAGCTAGGATCGGTATCGTAGTCATAGCCTTCTTTAAGCTCTCAAATGCTGATCTGGCCTCCTCCCCCCATAAAAAATCATCCTTTTTCAACTGCTTAGTGAGTGGTCATGCTATGGTGTTGTATTCCTTTACAAATCTTCTGTAGCAACATGTCAGTCCTAGGAATCCCCTCAGCTCCTTCAGATTTTTAGGCACTGACCATTTCAGCATTGCCTTAATTTTGGACTTATATGCTATCAACCCTTTTTTTATACAGCATGGCCCAAGTACTCTATACTAGCTTGTGCGAAGCAACACTTCTTCAAGTTGGCTCTCAGTTGGTGCTCCTACAGCACCTCTAACACCCTTTTTAAATGCTCTTAATGCTCCTCTTTTGTCCTGCGGTAGACCAGGATGTCATCAAAGAATACCAGTACAAATCGTCTGAGATAGGGTTTGAAAATCTTATTCATAAGTGCTTGGAAAGTGGTTGGAGCATTGATGAGGCTAAAAGGCATCACCAGTAACTCATAGTGTCCCTCATGAGTTCAAAAGGCACTCTTGGGCACATCCTCCTTCATTTGGATCTGATGGTATCCTGATTTTAAATTTATCTTGTTGAAGATCACTATTCCACTTAATTCATCTAACAGCTCATCAATAACTGGTATGAGAAACTTGTCAGGTACAATTTCTTTATTGAGCACCCTGTAGTCCAAAAAGAATTGCTGCCATCTTTCCTTTTCACCATTAGAACTGGACTAGATAAGGGACTAACACTGGGTCTGATGATTCTTGTCTTCAGCATCTCTCTAATCAACTTTTCAATTTCATCTTTCTGAAACTGAGGGTAGCGATACGGCTATCCGCTGATGGGTGACACACCCTCTCTCAAAATTATGGCGTGCTCCTGCTTTCTCTGCGGTAACAATCCCTGAGGTGGTTGAAACACCTCTTAGAATTGCTTAATCAGCGATTTTATGGAGAGGAGTATGTCCCCTCCCTCTTCCAATCTAGCTCCCTCCAAATTGTGCAGCTCCATCAAATATCATCCACCCGCCAACTGTATATCCCTCACCATAGTTTTAAGAGAAACCATAGATTTGAATAGCCCTACATCTCCCTTAATCACCACCTTCCTTCCATCTACCATCAACTCCATCGTGAGTGTTCCCTAGTTTACCCTAGTGTCTCCCAAAGTCTGCAATCATTTCATCCCCAAGATGACATATGTACTCCCTAACTCCAATGGAAGAAAATCTTCCCCACCTGAATCCCCTGGATAGTCAGTAGCACTCCTCTGCAGATCCCCTGACCTTTCTCCACCTTCCCCGTACCCATCATCACCCCATAACAACTGATATCCACCAATCTCACTCCCAATTGGTCGACAACCTGAGTGAAAATGAAATTGCAAGTAGCCCCACTATCAATTAGCACCACCACCTCCATATCCTCTATCTCTCCCTTCACCTTCATGGTATGATTCATAGTGAATCCTACCACCGAGTTCAGGGAAACCTCGACCATATCAAATGCTCCTCCATCTCCTCCTTTGACCCCTCCTCACCTCCCTCCTCAATTTTCTTGTCATCACATACGGTAAGAACATAAAGAGTTCGGTCCTTGCACCGATGCCCAGGCGTATATTTCTCATCGCACCTAAAACACAACCCCTTAGCCCTCTTCTCCTGCATCTCCTTCTCTATCAGTCACTAGAAATTTCCCCCACTCCCTCCTATTGTCTTCTCCCTGGTGACCTCCCGACTTCCTCCTGTTGTTAGAACTTTAGGTGCTAGATGAATGGTCTTCATCCTGTAAGTGCTCCATGTGTTGTTAATCTTGGCTCCCTCTCCAGATTTCTCTGATTTTCAACTAGCTGTGTCAACTTCATGGCCTCCCCTAAGTCACGAGGCATCATAACCTCCATTGATGCTCAAATCTCTGCCTTTAACCCCTTCATGAAATTTCTCTCCAATACAGCATCTGATAATCGCCCCCTACTGGCCAGGTGCTCAAACCGCTCCCGGTAGTCTGCTACTGATCCCTCCTATGTTAAAGCAAAGAAATGCTCATAGAAATCTCCTCCCTGATCGGTTTGAAAATGTTCTATAATGCAGTCCTTCAATTCCCTCCAGTTTATGATAGGTCTCCTCTGGTCTCTCTATGGGTACCATGACAGAGCCTTCCCTTCCAAGCACAAGCCCGCCTCTGTCAGCTTCTCCTCCTCTGTTAGCCCATTGACGGCGAAGTACCTCTCCACCTTATAAATCCACCCATAAGCATCCTCCCCTTCAAATATGGGCGTATTCAGCTTCCTCACCTTCTGATCTCCATCATTCCTCCTTATTCTTCCATAGCCTCCCCTCTCCCAAGTGCTCGGCCCTCCCCACGTCTCCTGATCTTCCCTTGCCCTGCCATAGTCCAAACCCCCTTCGAATTCCCCCCTTATTTCTTCAAAATTAGCACCTCGGAGGCCATCGTATCCCTCCGGGCTTTCCCCATATCCACCTCCTCTTTCTTCCCTCTGGACAGGCTCCAGATGGGGGGCTCCATATGGGATCTTCTTCTTTCTCCTTCCATGATTTCCACCTCTTCTTCCTCCCTACGGATTTCAGAATTTGTGATTTTCTCTTCCACCCCTTTTGCCAAAGAAGTCGTCATTTAGTTGTGGATTTTCAACATTTTCTTCATCATGCCCCGGAGATCAGCTACTTGTCCTTCCATGGAGGAAATCCTTTCCTCCACTGTTGTCTTAAATTGATTCATCTCCCCCTCAAGCCTTTCTTCAAGCGCATCTACTTTTTTGGCCGTCATCTCGATCGTGATTTTTGTAGATCCAAAAATTCTAGATTTGGATTACAAAAATAGCAACTTTCTCCTTTCCCGGCCATAAAACAGCTTCAGGAATTCGCCAAAATTAGTCCACAAACGGTCCCAAGACTTGCTCTGATACCAATTTGTTAGGAAGTACTTGAGTTCGCAAGTAACCCTAAGGGTAATACTTGAGTTCACAAGCAAACCTATCACCAATTGGTGAAAAACAGAGAGAATAATGGGAAATCTGGGTGAAAATAACCCCAAAATGATATATTGCAGTAGGAAAATCAAAGCCAAACAATAATGAAAATAAGATACAAGAGATCCTCAATTCGAGTGGAGGATCGTCTCTCCCAAATCTCTAGACAAGAGATTCTAGAGCCCAAGTTGCCAAGGAACCCTAATTGAGAACAAACTAAAACATAATCCCTCCCTAAACATATCATGCTCTTTAATACAAAAACTTTCATAATCTAATTTCCTCCCAAGCCCTAGCCGCCCCCTCCTTTCAATTTGAATTCAATCGGACTAGTGGGGCCCACAATGTGGGTAGGCAAGAGAAAGGAAGGCAGACAGGTTCCGCCGCTTGTAGACCTCAGCCGGCCGTTCGGCCAGCTGGGCCGATTCAAGGTGAACCGGCCTAACAAATTACCTTATTCAAGTCATAATCATCAATATAAATTAATAAGAAAATTAACAGGCAACAAGGTTTAGCTAGCCAAGAAAGTATAAGATGAAAAATAATGTAACATAAAGTCGCTTGTGACTTCGTATTAGCATAAATCTCACACATATTCTAGGACAAAAGATGAAAGACAATTAAATTAAAGGCCGAGAATTATCATCATCATTTTCCTCATCTAGCTACTCATCATGAGAATGTAAATCTATAGCACTAACATCCTTGCATTGTGAATTAATGCATGGGTTCATCATGGATAAGAGATTAGCTAGTTTTCTGGTATATCACTTTATTCTTAATATTATTTTAACGCCACCCCAACCATCTAACCCCTACTCAAGTACCCCCTGATCCAAGGTTAAACACATCCCTAGTTTAGTAATCAAATGTTTTCTACTACTTTTTAGCATGCCTTGGCTAGCCTTACAATCTCTATACTACTTGTCCGCTGCTATACTTGCAGCTGCTCTAGTTCTCACAGGCAGCTAGCCTTGCATTCGCATCAACCTTTGCCAGCTCACCCAATGCACCGAAACCATTGCATTACAAATAGAATCTTGCCACCAAAATTCACAAGCCAAGGAGAAGCGCTGCAACCAAAGTGGTCATGACAAGCTTGCTTTGTCAATCCTGTAACTTGCTTGTGGCTCGTATAGCTCTCACAGAAAATTTGGACGGCGATGAAACTCTCCACATCCACTTGCATCGCCGCACTCTGGTTCTTGTCAGTTGACCAGATCAAAAGCTTCAGTGGTGCTCAGCAATTAATGCACTTGACCATATCAAGATATCAAAACAAGTGAGAAGGCAAGCCGCTGGATGGCTAAGTTTTCATCATTTAGGAACTAGATGTGCTGGAATGATGTACAATCTATGAGTTCAAGGCATTAATCTTGATGTTGATTTGATGCGTTGTGTACTGAGTTAATTTATCCAGCCGAAGTTAAATAAAACCAGATAGGGTAGCAGAGTGGAATTAACATAAGATATGTTTCTATGAAGATTATTCATTTAAAGTGAATTAAGGCATTGTCACTCATACTAAACTATAAAAACCTGCACAAATCAACGCAAACTTGAAAAATTTCAGCCTTTTAACCAACCTGAATTTTATAAGGGCTCCAAAATAATTGTCCAAAATCTCACAGGCTAGGAAATTGGACTATTGAATCCATAATTATACATGAATCACATCCAACTTACTGAGAATAATGAGTAAAAAGAGAATAAATAAATAAATAAAGACAAAAGAAGAACTCTAGAGTGAAAAGCATTCAGATTTTGGTTAATAAGCTTGATTATAAAAACTTGCGTAAACTGAGCTCAAACTCAAACCTCCTATTTATAGATTTGAGTTAGGACTTAAGCTTTATAGAGTTAGCATCATATACGACTATACAGAAAATAAGAGGAAAATTTAATAGTTGTGTAGACCGATCAAGATGTCCAACTTCATAAAGTCATCTGCATAGCTCCTAACAAGTTGTTGGCTTGGCATGTATCGGTGGTCAAATATTCAAGTAGCCGATCAATAGTTTTCCTTACGAAGGAAGTCGCCCCTTTGAGCAGTCACTAGGGCCTTCATTTATTGTTCTCGTTGGTTCAATGTGCTATAAGATTCTAGTCTCTTGCTTGAGACGAATTCTCTAGTAGACTAGAGCAGCTTTTTTGAGTTGAGACCAATTAGACCGAATAAGCTCTGATGTAAGTAAGGAGGGGTCAAAATAAGTTAAGTTGAAAATTTTGTAAGTTTCTACTAAAGTCAACTCATTAATGAGCTTCTTCTTCTTATTCAGCTCATAAAGTATCATTATTTGGTTCATTCCCCATTACCCTTGACTCTTCGGTTTCCCCATTTTGGTTCTTCTCCACTTGGCTGCCTATTCCTTTCCCCTTCCCTGTGTCCCTTCGGTTTTCCCTGCCTTGGCTGCTTTACCCGGTTCCCTGTGATAATTGTTCCGTTCCCCCTGGCAGCTTCCTTCGGTTCCTCCCCTGGCTGCTTGACTAGTGGTTGCTTTTTTCTGGTTTCCTGTGTTGCCTTTTTGGGTGCTGTTATGGAATAATTGCTGGCCCTTTTGTGGTTGTTTGGCTGCCCTTTTTCTTTTATATATAGTATATGTTTTGTAAGCAAAAAAAGAGTGTGTTATGACTGATTTTTGGATCTAAAAACATGAGGGTTTTTCTTCCTTCTTTGGAAAAGCTTGAGAGCTTGTTCTGTGCTTCCTCCTCCTAGGAAAGCTTGTGAGCTTGTCCTCTCTTCATCTCGGCTTCTAACTTCTTTCTTCTCTCCGCAAGTTCGACGTCATATGTATCCTTCTTCTCAAATCAAGAAAAGCAAGTTTAAGTGCTTGTTTTTATATAAGTTTGTGTCTTTTTTATATGATATAAAGTGGTCTTGTATTTTGTTTAAAGTGGAGTCTTTTGAATATTCTAGAAAGTGTTTCTTTTGCTTGCAAAAATTAGAATTTTTTCTAATTTTTGCTTGCATCAGTTTGGTATCAGAGCCTAAATTAGAATTTTCTACTATAAAAGTGAATTTGTCTTTCGTCTTTTGTTGTATTTTGTCTTAATATGGTATTTTGGAAGGGTGTCCTAATTTGTATGAAGTTCCTAGGAAGTATTTTCTTTTGCTTACAAAAATTAGAATTTTTTTCTAATTTTTGCTTGCATCAATTTGGTATCAGAGCAAAAAGAAGCATCTGCAAGAACAATTTAAGCAAGAACGAGAAGAAATTCTAAAAATGTATGAAGCAAAGATTCAAGAGCTAGATACGCTTCCTTCGTCTCATCGGAATAAATCAAAAGCAACCACTACGGAAGATGAGCTTCTTCAACCGGAGGAGAATTGATGTAGGCAAGGAGGGGCCAAAATAAGTTAAGTTGAAAATTTAGTAAGTTTCTACTAAAGACAACTCATTAATGAGCTTCTTCTTCTTATTAACCTCATAAAGTGTCATTATTTGGTTCATTCCCCATTACTTTTGACTCTTCGGTTTCCCCATTTTGGTTCTTCTCCCCTTGGCTGCCTATTCCTTTCCCCTTCCCTGTGTCCCTTCGATTTCCCTACCTTGGCTGCTTTACCCGATTCCCTGTGGGTGGTGGTTGTTCCGTTCCCCCTGGCTGCTCCCTTCAGTTCCTCCCTTGGCTGTTTTTTCCTGGTTTCTTGTGTTGCCTTTTCAGGTGCTGTTATGGAATAATTGTTGGCCCTTTTGTGGCTATTTGGTTGCCCTTTTTCTTCTATATATAGTATATGTTTTGTAAGCAAAAAAAGAGTGTGTTATGGCTGATTTTTGGATCTAAAAACCTGAGAGTTCTTCTTCCTTCTTTGGAAAAGCTTGCGAGCTTGTTCCGTGCTTCCTCCTTCTAGGAAATCTTGCGAGCTTGTCCTCTTTTCATCTCGGCTTCTAACCTCTTTCTTCTCTCCGCAAGTTCGACGTCATATGTATCCTTCTTCTCAAATAAAAAAAAGCAAGTTTAGGTGTTTGCTTTTATAAGTTTGTAAGTGTCATTTTTATATGATATAAAGTGGTCTTCTATTTTGTTTAAAGTGGAGTCTTTTGAATATTCTAGGAAGTGTTTCTTTTGCTAGCATACAATAGAATTTTTTCTAATTTTTTCTTGCATCAATTTGGTATCAAAGCCTAGGTTAGAATTTTCTATTATAAAAGTGAATTTTTCTATTATAAAAGTGAATTTTTCTTTCGTCTTTTGTTGTATTTTTTCTTAATATGGTATTTTGGAATGGTGTCCTTATTTGTATGAAGTTCCTAAGAAGTATTTTCTTTAACTTGCAAAAATTAGAATTTTTTCCATTTTTTGCTTGCATCAAGCTCACACCTTAGATTGTGTCAAATTAGCTTGAACTAGGCTGACTTGTCTTGAACTCAATTTTCTAGATATTTGAATATACATGTAGTTCCCCGATTTTCTTACCTCTTTGAAAATTTGCTATGAAAAGAATAAAGAATTTTTTTTAAGGCATTCCGTTGATTAGAATAAAGAATTTATTACTTATTCATAAAACTCTAATAAATGTTTATTTTAATGTTAGAAATTAATCAATCAATTGATGGCAAGTTTTGATTTTCCTTTTGTCCACGTCATTAAACACAGCCTATAAATATGAGATTACTGTTTCTCATTCAAATGCTTTGAGATCTGCATTCACCTATACCAGTAAAAGATGGAAGTTCCAAAGGATAAAATCAATATTTCCAAGGATGATATAGTTTCAAACCTGTTTGACAAACATAAAAAGGAGAGAATTTCTTTCAAAAAGAAAAAAGAAGAAGAAATTGATAATAAAAAAGAGATAAAGTCGAAGGGGGTATCCAAGAGCTCACTGCCTCATCAAAGTCTTTGATCGATTAGCATTATTTCACTCCTGCTTATGTTGAAAAGGATGATGCTCTACCAATGATTGCCCTCTCACCAGTTAAAGTTGAAATAGGAAGAGATATTGATATTTTTAAAAACTGAAAAGTTAATAATTTGCATAAATTTAATTATGCTAACCAACTTTAATGTAGTTATTTTCTCTATGAGCGAGATTTTTAAGTAAGATGTCAGCTACTGAACCTCCAACTCGCAAAGTGCTTACTGAGGAAAGAGTAGAAATAAATCAAGTGGTGATTCTTTCAAAAATAGATATTACTCAGCCGCCATGGAGATAGATGAGATTGAAGTCATCCAGCCACCTAATACAATACTGGGGTTGAAGTCGCACAGCTGCATGTTGAAGCAGCGGCAATTGAAGTCACCCAAACACTTCTGATCATTGGTGAAGAGCCAAGTATTAAACTCGGACCAAAAGCTGCTAAGAGTGCGACTTGCTCAACTTCTTGAGTAAAATTTTATAATAATCTTCTAGAGAAGTATAATTCGAGATTAAATACTTCCTCTTCCAACTCCTTTTTGGTTGATTTTGTTGCAGAGAACAATTCAAAGACACCTTCAAACTTAGCCAGCCTAGAGCTAGAAACTCTAAGAAAAATCGCTGGTCTAACTACTGATAAAAGGAAGGCAGAAACTTAAACTTTGAGAGGATGCTCGCAGGATGTACATAGTGCAATCTCAAGGGATGTACATAGTGCAATGTCAAACACTCTCAGGGAATTTTTTTAAGTGGCATCCTTAAAGAGAGTTGAATTTTTTTCTTAAATCAACCAACTAAACTTGTCCATGCATGTATTCCATGAAGAACAAGTACGATCTAAAAAGGATCAACTTCAACAAATACATTACCAAAATGAAGGTATTATTCGCCGACTCTATTGAGACTTTCTGCCAAGTAGTTGTTATGAAAGCTAAAATCACAGCTAACTGAAGATGCATGGAATTCACAAAATCAAATCAGATCAGTTCATGGCCAAAGGTGAGTTCATTTTGAGACAATTTATTATTAGTGGCAAGATCTCCAAAAAAAATCTCTGTTAATCCTTCTTTTAAATTTTTATTTAATTCTTTTCTTCTTCCGCAGTTCTGACTACAAGTCGCCTTTTGTGATGCCAAATGACAAATGTAATTTTGATTGGATAAATAAAATAGGTATTAAAACTTTTTTTTAGTTGATATATTTTGCCTCATGGAAAGAAAACGCCTCAATACCCGATCACTCAATTTCAGACATTGTGCATGCATTGTATCGTCTCCCTCAAATAGGGAATCATCTCATTGGCACAACCCCTTCTATGCACGCACTCCTCTGACCTCATCTTGACCGTGCACGCATAGTAGTTGCACTTATGATGCGCTGACACTTTATGTTAAGGGATATGCAGTATATCTGAGATGTCAGACACAACTGTCACGTACCTAATTAAAAAATAATAATAATAAATCAAATACACATGTTCGACACTCGTGTCATAAAAACTTAATTAAGATTTTATAAAAAAATCTCACTTTTTAAATTTTCATTTCTTTCTCCAACACTTCTCTCGCAAAAACTCGTCTCCCTAATTCATCTCCGCTCTCGATGCCAAAGCCTGACTCCAAAGTCCAACAACCGTCATCTTTTTCCCCTCTCAATGCAAAAGCTAACCCAAAAACCCAATGAGGCAATGATGGACATCCTCTTCTATCGATGCTGAAGCCTAAGGTCCTCCAAATAAAAACCAAATTCTCAAATAGAACGTTGATGAACCCTCCTAATAAATAGTGATTAGCTATAACTACATAGGTTTAATACAAAACAAAATATCATTAATAAACGAATTTTCAAATAATATACCGTTTAATTTTAATGCACTGATTTTATCTGCATTTTTTTAAGTTGTGATATTTTGTATATAACTTTGTGTATTGTACAATATGTGATAAAAAAATGAGTACCATAATAACACTATAATTTTATTTTATTATTTCATTTAATTTATATGCATTATTTTAAATTTTTAAAATATAAAATTATAGTGTCATGTCCAACGCAAGTCTGTATCATATATTTTCAATAATAAATGTCTCGCATCCATCTCGTATTCATGTCTTAGCATTCGTGTCTATGCATCCTAAAGCAGCACGATCTCAGACGCATAGTTGTCGCTTGGCCTCAATCCCATTGGGCCAAGCACACCACACACAACAGGCCACCTTGTCTTCCTTGCATAGCCAACAGCAGCATTTCTTGAGTTCCCCGTACCGGAGGTCACACACTTTGTAGTGACTCGACTCAACTTCTTCAATAAAGGGATCATTTCTTTCCTCTAATGTTGAGTTTGCTATTTCCAAATTTTATTTTGTTCTCCAAGATTCTATGGTGCACATGTTTGTATTAGTTATCTCCATCACAATTAGGTATTGAAAAGAATGTCGAGTTTTGTTCAAACTACACTGGAACTTATGTGGATGAGGTGTTCAACACTAAAACATAAGCATCATTTTTGTTGTTTTTATTATCATGATGATTTACTTTTCAATTTAATAATCTTTTATATTTACTTATATTTTGATTCATAATTTTTTTAAATATTTTGTCATATTTAAAATGACATGCACTTTGTGCTATGGCACCATGGGGACTTTTGCGCTATACTGTGTTATTCGTTGTTGACAAATATGATAATGAACCTAGTTTGTTATATGAGGAAGAAGAAGATCCCATGGTCAATCCTACTTTTTTCCACCCTTCTCTATGAAGGCATTTAAAAAAAGTTTCATTCTACTCTCCAAAAAAATCAAAATGGTCGGCAATAATAAAATAAAAAATTTAAGAATACTATCTCTTTTGAGAAGTCAACCAAGAAGTGATTGATTTAAACTAGCCGTTTCCCTTCTCAGCAGAGAGGTCCCAGATTCCCCTCTTGGGCAAAGATCAATGAGCCCAATACACTGAGATGAATGACCTCAGTTTGGAGGAGACATAGATTGATTACAATCTACTAGAGCAACTACAAGCTCGCAAGTTCCTTCTTTCTTTACTTAGAATTTTTTCGTATTTAGCAGAGATACATAGGACTGATACTATAAGACGAGTTCTTTAAGAAATTCATTTACTTTTATTTTTTATTTTTATTGGTGTAGCTTTACAAATGATGTCCTTTCTTTAGAACCTGAAGTTGGCCAATTTCTTAAGAAGGCAATTAACAAAGGGGATGTGGATGAGGATGATCTACTCTTGGTCAAGAGGACTTGCAATTGAAATTTATAATTAAATTCAACAAATATGAAGAAGAGGATTCTAACATTGAAATTATTGAGTCACTAGTCAAGGATTAAGAGGTGGATGACTCTGTATCTAAAGAAGTTGATCCCCCTGTTGAAGCAAGCACTCCTCAACAATCTCCCACTACCCACTACAACAGTCCAAGTCCTCAACACTAGCGAGGTTCCTTCCTAACATACCACAAGCACAAAATTGCATCGAATAAGGAAAGAGGATGTCACAACCCAATCAGATATGACCCGATAACACACAAGTCATACAATATCTGAATATCTGATTGTGACAAGACTGACCCCAAGATCTGGTTGGAGAAGTACTGAAACAAAACTTCCAATTTATATACCACACAGAGCTACTATTGAATGCAATATAAGGTGGAAGACTACTGAATCGCAACATAATTTTTTTTTCTATATCATCCAAAACATATATAATCTAAAATCTATCTACAACAGTGCTCGGCAGTATAGAGTACAACAAAAAAATAAAAGTCAAGTCTGCAAAAATCAAAACTAATAAAATATACCTATAGCACAAATCAGAGCCTACTATCCCAACTACTCAGCTCGCCCCTTACCCTTCCCCAGGTCTAAAAACAAAATTAAAAGCAGGAATGAGCTAACATGGCTCATTAGGCTATCATAGCCTAAAATAAAAATCAATAATCAAAACCAAAAGAGCTGATATCACTGTGTTGAATCATATACTAAAATTAAATACAATTAAATATATTGAAATGAACTGAGTTATAAGCAAATACTTCATAATAGAATCCCACCTCAGTAGCCCATTGGTTTCGGCATAACAACACTTGGATAACAGAAAAACACCAGTATAATAGAATCTCACCTCGGCTGCCCATTGGCGCCGGCATAACAGAATCTCACCTCGGTCACCCACTGGCGTCGGCATAACAAAATCCCACCTCGGCTGCCCACTGGCGCCGCCATAACAGAATCCCACCTTGGTCGCCTACTGGCGCCGGCGTAACAGAATCCTACCTCGGTTGTCCACTGGTGTCGGTATCACATTACAATGCTTTACAACATATTTTTCAATGCATTTTATTAATTAAAGCATAATTGTAGTAAATTCAAAAATTATCAAAATGCCCCAACGATAGACAATAGGAATACTACAGAGTAAAAATTCACAATTCAAACATAACCAAATTATTACAAATTGTGTAAAACATCATTATGAAGTTTTAATTGAACTGAAGTACTATATTTAGATGTCAAAATAAATTTTTGAGTAGGCAAAAATCACAGCTTTTCAAAATCACCCGGGAAAAAATTTCAAGAATATACTTAAAATGTTCGTAATCACAATCTCTATAACATATAAAAATTTACGCGGTGAAAGTTTTACCAAAACAAAATTATCATTGTTTTTCGGTAATGAAAATACAAATTTGATCGGAAAAATACCAAAAATACAAATTTGATCGGAAATAGGCAAAATGTAACCTACAACGAGACGAGCAAATTGTTCAACTGGATCGATTGACGAAAATCACTCTATGATTGCCAAAACTAAAATTTTCTCTATCTCTCTTTTTCTCCTAAATTCCCTTTTTTCTGTTTCCTTACTCTGTTAAAAGTGAATGATGAAATGAGTTAATGGCATAAGTAAGTGCTATTTGATATTTTTGTTTTTTAATATTAATATAATAATATTATAATCAATTCTTAATATAAAATTCATGTAAATACTTATTGGGCTACAAAAATTATAGAAAATTATCCATAAAATAACTTATTTTATTTAGAAAATTTTGTTGAAATCGATTTATAAAACAGACACCTGATAGTACCAAAACCCCCACTTGTACCGTTAGGTGCCAATTTCTTAAGGAATTTCGCCACTGCCAAAAAATTATGAAAAAATAGGGAAACTAAAACACAACAATAGAAATATTATGAAGAAGACGGTTTATGATTTAGGCTTATAATGACTTGTGAATAAATTCTTGATTGTTGCAGATCAAAATGTAGTTTTCAAAAATTTGACTTATAAAAGAGGAGGCCAAGGCGATGGTCGAGGGATTAGTTCAATAAGTCCCTAGAGAAGTCCAAGGTAAAGGCAAGGAAATTGTAGAGCCTCCACTACTAAAAAAATTAAAAAATGTATATAGAAATAAGTGGTGAGATGCCAACTTCTCGACTGGCACCGAGGAAGGCCTCATTGTTGTACAAAGATCTATCATCATGATTTATAGATTATTCTTTTGACACCCAATAACTTAGATTAGCTGCAAAGAAAAATGATTGATATTTCAGCAAGCATATTCCACTGTGTAGTCATGAAGGCGAATGCAACTAGCTAGCAATATAACTACATTATGATGACTAACTATAAGTAGATGCTTCCCTAGATGATGAGGCAGAACTTGACAAAAAAAATGTTAGAGATAAAAATTGAATAATTCATTGGTAGAAGATAAGTGGTTCAGGCGGAGGCTGAGAAGCTATAGGAAATTTTTTAGCAAGATTATCAAACATCCAACTGCATTTTCCAACTGAAATGGAAAATTACTATCAAGATTGCATTGTATATCCAAAATAGATCTAAGAATACATAATCCCAGGTGGATACTTGGCATGCCCCCCTCCCCCCACCCCCATCCCCAACAAAAAAATTCTCAGTTCCTAATGGGATAAGTAACAAAGCAACTTTGTTGCCCCTTGCTACCAACTCACCACCTCCCCAAGTAAGCTGATACTTCTTGTTGCACTAGAAGCTATTACATCAGGCAATAAAGCATGGGTGTTTTGTATCCATTGAGAAAAAATGAGTTATAGTTATATAGCAGTATATGAAAACATATCATGTGGATACCCTAGTGCGTTTATAATATCATTATGAATATGCAAGTCAAAACAGTGAAAACCTAAAAATATGCATGCCCAATTTAGATGTGATATAATTGCATCATGGTGTGTAGGGATACAATCTAATAGATTGTTGTATCAAGTAGTTGGATCATAGTTTCCTACCACAAAGATGGTTGCATGTTCAGCAACGCCAATTATAAGAAATCCCCCTGATCCACATATAATGTGTGAATAATAGACATTATGTACCATAATCAACAGCTAGGTATGGATAGAGGCATGGAATACATATGATGAGCTACAACAATTATTAAAGAACCTAATATAGTCAGGTTCAAAGATAATTGAGCATGTCATAACAACGTAAATAAACCTCTATGAGCCTTTCAAATGTCTTACAGGCCATGACCAATGACCCAATTAGTCCTATTCATGTGACTTGCAATCGGGAATAAAATCGCAATAGCTAAATGATGGTGTGTAATATCACTCAGTCAAAGACCCCTGTTATTGGATCTAATCCTCCACAAAACGCTAAGAAAGATAAAGTGTTATCGTTGTGCCGTTGCTTCCATTTCTAGGACCGATCGACGCCTCACCTACACAGGTAGCTATGTAGTGTAGTGTCGGCCGCACATTCAACATAGCATTCGGACTCATGTGTCTTCCAGAACCAGGGGATTTCCCTTGCTCCTGCTACGTACGATTAGCCAGCCTTGCGACGACAAAAGGATTCAAGGTCGACAAAACTTAGATAGGGTTGAGCCAAAAGATCCTGATTCAAGATATATTCATGAGAAAATGATATTTCTTTAAAATCAAATCTAGCATCAAGAAATAGGTTAATCTGTAAAGATGCGTGGATTTGGTGTCCCGACCAAGAAAGAGACCCAAGTCTTAGTAACTTAGCTAAGTTGTGATTTAACATAGATTATACATCTTGGAACCAAGTCAATTTAGGAGCGACTTTGTGATAATGGAACCAATAGCAAAAGGAATTAAAGATGCAAAGAACAATGCATCAATTACGGTAAAATAGAGTCGTAATTCATGATTGATTCTAGATGTTCGCCAAATCTAAAAAAAACAAAGATTATTTGTATTCCTTGAAAACCACCATCCACATCCCCATCAATATTTTTGGACCTCCTATTGGCCAAACAGCTTGGGCAATAAGTGTAATATGAGTAAGATCACTTAGTCATGATTCATAATTGAAAAAATGGGCTTCATGAGAGAACATGTCACTCAGCCAAAGAGATAATAAAGAGTTGGCCAAAAAGAGCACTAAATACTTTTCAAGAGATCTCCTCCAAATCAATGATATGACTAATGAAATCATACGCAACATCATATAGGTTCCAAATCAAAGTGGTAGCATCAGGACCCTTAGCTATTGTTCTTGAGAAATGGTCGGGTCTGACCCATTCCTTGAAAGCTGTTTTATAGGATTTTTGTCTACAAACATTTTCACTTCGCATTCCGGCGAACAAATAATCATTAAGTCCTCTTTTCAGACAACACATACAAAGAAACCCACCAACATGTGTTTTCAATAGCTTACTACTCGTGGTTATCTCAAAGAAACTGCTAGATTCATCACTGGCTTCACAAACTAAGGGACATCATATCATCCACTATATTTTATGTGAATATGTCTTCGTACTATTTTAGACTTTTTTTTGTTGCTTTAATCTAAAATGGACATTGCTAATCTCAGGCCAAGTGAGAAAAGTTCAGTATTAATATCAAATCAACAATTAATCAACACTTATGCCAAATTAATAAAGAATGAATCTAATTTTGAATGTTATCGGTGTTAGGCGTTCCTTGGAGGTAACAAGCTATCATGAAACCCAACTGTGATGAGGAGTGGGCAAGAGCTTAAGGGGATGAAGTGTCTCAGCATCATCAAATTGAGATAAAAATAGAAAAGGCCATCAAAGATGTCAGACGCAAGTGACATACCATAACTTAACCTGATTGCAATTAAAAGTAGACAAGAGTTGACTAGTATACCACCCCCGAGTGATGCACCACAATGGTAAGTAAGAAAGGGTTCACAGTTATAAAATTAAAATTATATTTGCTAGATACAATTTGAGGACTATGAATGAATATTCAAAAATTAATAGAAGGGGAAACTCCAAGCACATTAGAGAAAATTATTGTATGTTAAAAAGGAAAAAAAAACAAATATGATTGGGCTGATAATGGTTAGAAACTTAAAACATAAATGTTGAAGCGAATTACATTAATGATAGGGTGTTTGCTACTAAGACAATTAAAAGTAAAAAAAAAAATATATTATCAATATAAATAGTGTTACTATTCCTAAAATTGGCTTAAAAGATAATTTAAAAAATTAATTTTGAGAACTATAATTTATACTTGCAAAAGAAAAGATTTTTATTGGGGCGACTTAAACAAACATATAAATTCTCATAGTATATAGTCATTGGGAAGAATCTAGATAGTATGGTATGGGGGATCGAAATATAATAGGTTAGGTAATTAGGTTATAGTTGATTTTCGTAGTAACCTACAATATTGCAATAGTGGATATATATTTTAAGAAATAAGAAAAATATTAAATTACTTTCAAAAGTGGAGCCATGTAATCACATATATATGTCTTTCTACTTGGAAGAAAAATCTTTATACAAATATTGTAAGGTTATTTTATAGGAGAGTTTGACCACACTATATAAAGTGATAATTACAAATTTATATCTATGATGCATACACAGACATGATGACACAAACATGACACAAACATGGGACACATCAAATAATGAAAATATAGGACACAAACATGAGTTAGACACGGTATTATAATTTTTAGATCTTAAAAATGATATAAAGAAATTGAATAAGCAGAATATTAAGAATAATTAAGAAATAATAAGTCATTTAACTAAAATCCATGCTTAAAATGATTAATATTAAGATATCGAGAGTCAAGTGAGAATGTCGTGTCAGGCATTGAAAGGAAAGATGACAATGCTATCAAAAGCTGAGCATCAATGTTCTGCAATGGGCATTGGGTTTCAATGTAGAGACAGCGTCGGCCCTTGATGTCAAGATGATGTCAGTCATCAACGTTGATAATACGTTGAATAAAGATGAGATGTCAAGACGGTGTAGGGGCTTGATTGTGGGTGTAGAAATTGTTGGCATCGAGCCTTAAAGTCAAAATAGCATCAGACTTCAATGTTTGTGATGGCCTTAAAACATTGATGTTATGACAGCATCAGAGAGATGATATCAAGCGTTGTTATGAAACATTAGTCATAACCCGCTAGAGAGAAATGAAAATGAGAATATTTGGGTAATATGATATTGAGTAATGACAATTGATTTGAGGCTATGGAGAGAAAATTAGAAATTTAATTTTTATCTTTTAATAAAAAAATTTTGAAAGTGCAAAAATTATATTTAAAATTTCTCATAAAATATTTAAGGCGTGCGTGTTCAATTTTTTTTACTTTTTTTTTAATTAGATACATCTTCAACGTATCTGAAACATGTTGAATGCGTATCGTGTCTGATATATGTCAAACACTGCATACCTCCTTGAGAAGAAGTGTCGATGCATCACAAATGTCTACTTTGATTCTAAAAAAATAATCAAATGAAAATTTTTCTCTTTGATAATGTGGTGAATTTGAAATGTGAAAACTTGTTAATCTTTCAAGATTAAGTTATTAAAAGAACAAAATTAGAATAATTGGGAGATAATGGCTTTTAAGAAGATTGTTCCAAAGATCCTAAGAGAAAACATAAACATTTTATATGTTAGTAAGGAGATTTGATAATAGACTGAGAATATCGATATTATGGAAAAAAAATGATTTTAAGAGTGGTAAAAGTTAAATGGCACTTAGGTTTATAAAAATTATAAGAAAACTAGAAACTTTGCAAAGATGATAGTGAGCGAACATAAACTACAATATTTGATGATGTACAAATAGGCTTTAGTATTAAGAAAGGAGAAAAGGAAGTTTATGAAATAGCTAAGGCAAAAGATAATAGATCTACAGACTTCGAACAAATTAGAAGTATAATTAGTGAATATAATAAAAACTTAATTAAAGATGAAGGCTAAGGAAAGACTGAAATGCTGAATTGTGAAATTATTAAATGTAGTTCTAAATAAGGAATTATTTTGAAAAGCCATAATAAACAAATAGTGATATAAATGACTGATTATCCATAATAAGTGAAATGAGTTAGGTCTGAAAAAGATACATAAAGAAAAAGTTTTAACCAAATAAAATATCTATGAAGACTAAGAGAATGTCAAGTTATTAAAAAAAAAGCATTTGAATACCAAAATTTAAAATAAAGGGGAGATGCTCAAGATTTTGGAAATTATAGATAAATCAAATGTATGAGTCATACGATGAAGTTTTCAGAAAGAGTAATGAAACATAATTTTTTTTTAGAAAAAAGCTCAATTTATGAGAATCAATTTCATTTCATGCAAAAATCAACCATGGAAGTGATTTCTTGTGCTAAAAAAATAATCAAAAAGTATTGAAGGAAGCAAAAATACATTAGGAGTATTATACAAGAAAAGGATATCATGGAGATTTGAAGTAAATTTTATAAAATTATAATTAGGCCAACTGTTTTGTATGGATTTTGACCAGTAGACATTAAAAAGAAAATTGACAACTAAGTTGGGCATGACGAAAATGAGAATATCAAGATAAAATCATGAAAATTTCAGGAATGATAAATTATGAAATGATTAGAAAGTTGCTTAGAGTGATTTATGTAATGGATAAGTTGCTTTTAAATAACCCCAAGTAGTTTGAACATAAACAACAACAACAACATCAAGCCTTTATCCCACTACGTGGGGTCGGCTACATGAATCATTTTTCTCCATTGTGTCCGGTTAAGAGTCATATTCTCATTTAGATCTAATAAAGAAAGGTCATTTCTAATATTTTATAACCAAGTCTTTTTAGGTCTACCTCTACCTTTCTTAACATAGGTTAAATATAATGCATCTACTCTCCTAACCAGGACATCGAAAGGCCACCGTTATCTATGACAAAACTATCTAATGCGACTCTCTCTGAACTTATCTGCCACTGGAGCTACTCCAACCTTTTCATTTATATGCTCATTTCATATCTTGTCTCTAAGAGTAAAGCCACTCATCCACCTAAGCATCCTCATCTCTGCAGCACTTAACTTAATATTATGTTTCTCTTTTAATGGTCAACATTCTGCGCCATAAAGCATTGCAAGTCTAACCACAATCTTATAGAATTTTCCTTTAAGTTTGAGTGTTACTTTTCTATTACAGAACAAGCCCGATGCATTCCTCCATTTCATCCATCCAACTTGAACTCTACTAATAATATCTTCATCTATTTCACCATCACTTTGAACAATATACCCAAGTTATCTAAAATGTGTACTCTTATTAATGACTTGATCGCTCAAAGTCGCAAAACCCCCGCCAGATCTATTACTACTAAAATTACACTCCATGTATTTGATTTTAGGTCTACTCAAATGAAAACCTTTAGAATCTAAGGTTGACCTCCATAATTTAAGTTTACCTTCAACTCCCTCTTTAGCCGTATCAACAAGAAGAATATCATCAGCAAAAAGCATACACCAGAAAACATTCTCGTACAAATCTCTAGTAAGAACATCTATGACTTAAGCAAAAAGATAATGGCTTAAGGCTGATCCTTGATGTAATCCATCTAAAATTAAAAAATACTTGGTCAAACCATCTTGTGTTTGAACACAAGTAACAGCACCAGCATATATAACCCAAATGACTTGAATATAAGCATTATTAATTTCTTTCTTTTTTAGAACTCTCCATAGCACTTCTCTTAGAACTTTATCATATGCTTTTCTAAATCAATATAACATATGAAGATCTTCCTTTTTCTCTCTATACTTCTCCATCAAACCTCTCAATAAATGTATGGCTTCCATAGTAGACCTACCCAGCATGAATCCAAATTGATTTTGAGAAACATTAGTATCACACCGTAACCTATGCTCTATAACTCTCTCCCATAGTTTTAAAGTATGACACATCAACTTAATTCATCTATAATTTACACAATCTTGTGCATCACCTTTATTCTTAAATATAGGAATCAACACACTCATTCTTCACACATCTAGCATCTTTTTAATCTTCAAAATAATATTAAAAAGTTTAGTAAGCCAAGAAATTCTTTCATCTCCTAAGCATTTCCACATCTCTATTGGAATATCATCAGGTCCAACAGCTTTCTCATACTTCATTTTCTTTAAAGCCTCTCTAACTTCAGATTTAGTAATACGCCGATAAAATCAAAAATTTCTATTTTCATTTAGAGTGTTAAGGTCATTAAAGTCAATCAAATTTTCACAATCTTCATTGAAAAACTTAGAAAAATATCTCATCCATCTTTGTTGAATATCCTCTTCTAAAAAAAGTACATTTTGATCTTCATCCTTAATACACTTCACTTGAACTAAATCCTTAATACTCCTATCTCTTTGTTTGGCTAGCTTAAAAGAAAAAAAAATGCACTCTAACAATGAAATAATGTGTCTACGAATGAAGAAGGAAAAGAAATAAACCTAAAGAAACATGAAAAAAAATTTCTACAATGATTTGTGAAGAATAAGTCTAAGAATTTAGATAAAATTTAGCAAGAACGAATGAAAAATGAATATATAAAAATCAACCCTAAACAGTTTAGATAAGCATATTGTTGTTGATGATGATTTATTTCATTAGTTCTTGCAAATTCACAAACAAATGAACATGCACAAATAGAACAAACATTTTCACAAGAAAAAAACAGCCAATAAATTGCCATGTCATTCATTTGAACCAACAATCCCTTTCCTAATTGAATCAACATGGAATCCATGGTTGACCGTGATAACGTATGCACTTCCTGTCTTCCTTTTCTAATAAAATCAATGCAAGTTTGTTGAAACGTTTCTAAGAAATTGCCCGGCCAAGGAGAATACACATTTAGCCACTAGTGTGTTTTATCTCATCTGAATAAGAGATATAATTAAAATTGTTGTGCCCCTCAAAGCGTAGCAGAGATTTACTAATTTCCAAGTAAATTCCAAATATTTACATAGTGCAAGTTAATATTCCATACTTCAATTTGCATAAATCCGCTTAGTCAATGAAAAAGTAATATGATGTTGTAGACCAAATTTCTTATTTGAAGTTCAAAAAACATTAACCGAACAAGGAACCTGCACTATCAAGTGATAAATATTAGATAGATAATTTTTCCAAAATATCTCCAGCGTTTTATAAATTTTTTTGACATACTATAATTTTGAATGTGACATGCACTCAGAATAGCTTACAATGCACTTTCCAAAATCCCCATTCCGCACATCAAACCCCAAGAAATATTACAGTTCTCTTGAACTTGTTAACAAAGAAAAAACTAATTTCACATTTGATCAACTAAATTCCTATAACTCTAAAAGAATATTTATACTCTATATAAGCCCTTCATACTCTAGATGAGATAACATAAATCTAGTGCGGCCAATTATATAATGTTAGTGCGCAATTAAGCATTTAGTAACAAGAATGTTTCAAAGTTACAATTTGATGAGGAAAATTTATTAAAGAAAAAAATATATAGATTATAAACATTGTCAAACACTTTGTGTTTCTTGATATCAAAGCCTAGTTACTAAAATTTAGAAAATTTCATGTTTTGGGTTAGTTAATCTGCAACAGTTAGTAGTTCTACAAAAGCAAGTTGTTATACTAGAGCTGAAGAACACAATTTTATCCCAGAATCAAATCTGTCAAATGGGCCAGGTAAGAATTAACTTGATAATGACTTTTATTGAAGGACATCTTAACTAGATGTAACAATCTTCATTTCCATTGGTTACGTTGCCTCGAATTATAAGTACTTACTAAATTAGAAATGATCTTTCTTTATTAGATTTAAACGGGAATTTGACTTTTAACATGACACAATGGAGAAAAAGGATTCATGTAGCCGACCCCACATAGTGAGACAAAGGCTTGATGTGTTATTGTTGTTGTTGCTAAAGCATACAGAAGGACTTCTTCCATAATTACATATGTAGGGCATTCAGATGTTGTAAAATATTGAAGTTAATGGAGGAGACAGAGAATTGCAGATCAATGATCCAACAATCACTGTAGATTTGCATAGAATTAGCCTGTTGTCTATCAAGTGCAACTGAAAAATACTGGTTCAGTTCTTCTACATTGAGCATAGAAGTATTTAATCACACAGGAATAGAACCATTCTAAAGTACAAGTAGAAAAAAATGGTATATTTGGTAAATAGCAAACGATTCATTTAAGACAATAATATTGAAAATCAGCACCAAATCAGTAAATTAACATTTCATGAAATAACTCCCCAAGTTCGGTGCCTACACACTATCTAAAATAGTAAGGATTTTTAATAAACATCATGAAGCAATGAAAGCAATCTAAAATGCCAGGAGAAAAAAAAAGAACAAGAGTTCCGAAAAAATTACTTTTTTTGGAATTACCGCTTGCCCTGATTCTGGGTTTCTTCTGTCCAGATTGCAAACCAATGGAACCTCTCCCCTTTCCCTGCATCCATGGGCACCTCTTAGCAGCCATCAAAGCTTGCACAATCAACCGCTCACCCCGAACTTCCAATAACTGGCTTCCTTCGCTTCTACCACTTTCCACGGGCATTAGAGAACGCTTTCCATTAGGCTTTTTACCATCTTTTTCACACGAAGATCTCCCAACGATATCACTTCCCAAAATCTTGCCGAAGCCATTCCCTTCCTTCGAAATTTTCCTTACAACATTATTCAATTTCTCTTTCGTGCCCTCAACTTTCTTCATATGCTCTGACCTTTCAGGCCTATAGAACCTTCTACCATCTTTAACAAAATGAGGCATAAGGGAACGTTTTTCATTAGGCTTCTCACCATCCTTTCCACCCAATGATTTTCTAAGTACATCATTTTTCAAAACCTTTCCCAAACCACTCCCTTCCTTAGAAGTTCTCCGCACAACATCATTCAATTCCTCTTCCGTTTTTCCAATCTTATTCATAACTACCAACCCTTCAGGCCTACTGACCCTCTTACCATCTTTAACAAAATCAGGCATAAGAGAACTCTTTTTATCATGCTTCTCTCCATCCTTACCACCCAATGATTTCCCAACTAAAGTATTTTCCGAAAATTTTCCCAAACCAATACTTTTCTCAGGAATTCGCCTTACAATATCCTTCAATTTCTCTTTCACTTCTTCAACCTTGACCTTGGCCTCATAACCTTCGGGCCTAAGGAACCTTGCAGCACCTTCGACAAAATCCGGTATCTGAGAACTCTTTCTAGTAGAATTCTCCGCATCCTTTTCATCACTCCCTTCCTCAGGAATTCTCTTCGCGATATCAGTCGAGGCCTCATCGGAGGGTTTGGGGATGGAGGCGGCGACGGGGCCGCAGCCTTTGGGGAATTTGCGGGTAGCGAAGACAATAGGTGTCTTGAAGATTTTTCCACGATAAGAAATGAAATCACTTCCAGGGCCGCAGGAAGTAGGTTCCGGAGGAGTGATGAGGGGACTCGGCGGAGCCTTTTGACCGCTGATAAGATTGCCATCTGCCGCCGGCTGTTCCTCGGCGGTGGCGACTGGATCACAGAGAGAAGGGAAAGATCGGACGGCGAAGGCTTTCGGCTGACGGGGATTTGAGGAACCCGCGCAGGAGGAGGAGAGAGCCATTAGGGGTCTCCAGAGTTAGATTCAGGTCTCGTTAAATTTTGACATAAGAATTTTAAAAAAATATATTATATATTTTTTAAAATATATTATGAACAAATTTTTTCCTATTATAGTATTATGTATCACCTTCCTCAAAAAAGTTTAAAGCAATTTTATAATTTTGCATATATATTTAAAAGAATATCATTTAATTATTCTGATTAATATTGTTAAAATGTATTTATTTTAATTTATAAGAATTAAAATTATTTAGATCAACATTAATCTTATTCAATTGACATAAATCTGCTCAAAATATATTTTTAATGCAATTTCATCGTAATAACTAAGAAGATGATATATATGACTTAAATTGAGCTTTTCTATAATGTTATAATAAAAAATTGTAATATCAGTGTATCATAGAGTTTCCTATCCCGATACCACAAAATATTAAAAAAAAAATTGACATTTTTTTCTTTTCAAGTTCAAATTATTACCTAAATGCAATCACATTCTTAAATATTAATATGCAACTATTTTAGGTTTAACATTTCATCTCTAATTTTACTTATATACATACTCCTTGCTTTTACATGTTTCAATCATTTTAAATTATATTAGTGGATGTATTATTTGAATGATTAATAGAAGAAGATGTATATATAGAGCAACCACCTGATTTAGAGAGCTATATACACCACACTCATGTATTTACATTGAAAAAAATACATATTGTTGTGGGCTAGAATATACGCAGTGATAGAGTTAGAAATGTATGTCTCGGCATTATACGAATATCCAGCACATAAACAAAAGAAAAAAGATACAATAGAATTTTTACTTGGAAAACCCTAAAAAAGGGAATAAACACGGGGCCACGCCTAGTTCAAATGATTTCACTAGTGTTTGATTGGATTACAAGTAATTGGCTCGTCCCTAAAATTGAGGACTATCATATTACAATAATCAATCGTCGGGTTGAAATCCAGTTACGACCTGAGATCAAAAATTAGGCGACGTTTAGTGGTCGGGCAAAATTTTGGCTTCAATTGACCTCTCAATAAATGTATGTTTTTTGATGATGATATTCTTCTTGTTGATAAGACTAGAGAGGGAGTTGAAGGTAAACTTGAATTATGGATGTCAACCTTAGAGTCTAAAGGTTTTCGCTTGAGTAGATCTAAAAATGAATATATGTAGTGTAATTTTAGTAGTAATAGACCTAGTGAGGGGATTATGACTTTGGGCGATCAAGTTATTAATAAGAATACACATTTCAGATATCTTGAATCTATTGTTAAGAGTGATGGTGAAATAGATGGGGATATTATCAGCAGAATTCAAGTTGGATGGTTGAAATGGAGGAATGCACCGGGC
Source organism: Dendrobium catenatum (assembly GCF_001605985.2). NCBI lineage: Eukaryota > Viridiplantae > Streptophyta > Magnoliopsida > Asparagales > Orchidaceae > Dendrobium > Dendrobium catenatum. The sequence goes on from NW_021319127.1 coordinate 1,113,499, forward strand.
TTGTTGTGTGATAGAAAAGTCTCTCTCAACTTAAGGGAATATTCTATAAGATGGTGGTGAGACCTGCAATGCTTTATGGTATCGAATGTTGGCTATTAAAAGAGAAGCATAATACTGAGTTAAGTGTTATAGAGATGAGAATGCTCAGGTGGATGAGTGGCTTTTTCCTTAGAGATAGGATACAAAATAAGCATATACGTGAAAGGTTAGAGTAGCTCTAGTGGAAGATAAGATTAGAGAGAGTCGCCTTAGATGGTTTGGTCACATAAAATGGTTGCCTTCCAATGACCTAGTTAGGAAAGTAAGGTATTAGATTTGATTTATGTTAAGAAATGTAGAGGTAGACCTAAAAAGAATTTGTTAGAAAATATTAGAAATGATCTTTCTTTATTAGATTTAAATAAAAATTTGACTTTGACAAGATACAATGAAGAAAAAGGATTCATGTTGTCTACCCCATGTAGTGGGATAAAGGCTTGATGATGATGATGTTGTTGTTGTTGTGTATGTTAAAAATTATAAATAATGTCATTTACTATGATTAAAAAAAGGAGTTGATGAACTATATTAGACGTACAAATGTATAGAACATATTTCATCATGAAAGTTGGAAGAGCCTTATGGTATGGGAGCTATATTTAGGAAATCTTTTGTTGTTTATTTTGGTTGCTCCCTCTTTAGGAGGGGAAATTAGAGATGAAGAAGTCTAGCATAAAAGTTAGAGTTAATTTTGGCAACATGCATCAATCTTATGGATGACGGTGCATATTAACATAGTTGGTGATGATAGGTTGTGAAGTCAGTGGGTGTTGGTGTAGCTAAGAAATAATACGCAGAAGATTGTAGTTTAAGAGATGGTGGTTGGAGTATTATAGTTGGGCTACAGTGGTCAACGGATTGTACTCAGGTAATAGTGGTACAAAGGTCAAAGGATTAGTTGGATAATAAGGGTAAGAACTAAGAAGGTCATAGTCAGGTGATGGTGGTCAAAAGATCGTGATCAAGTGATGGTGGTTAGAGAATTATAGTCAAGTAATATTTGTCGGATGATCTTAAATATGCAACGATGGTTAAAAGATGATAGACGGGTGATGGTGATTGGATGATCATAATTATGTAATGGTGGTCAAAGAAATATGATTGGATGATAGTGGTGTACAAGATATCATAATTGAGCAATGGTGATAAAAAGACTGTAGTTGGGTTATAGTAGTTGGAGGGCTAGAGTTGGATGATGGCGGTTGGAGGATTATAGTCGAGCAACTTCTACAACCCTTCTCATAACCTTCATAGTGCTAAATTACAGTCATTGTAGGATCATAGTCAAGCGATGGAGATTAGAGGGTTAGACTATGAATGTTAGAAGATAATAGTTGGGTGATAGTGATCCAAGGACTATAATCTAGCAACTATTATTAAAGGATCATAGCCAGCCAATGAAGGTTGAGAGACCTTACTTAAGCAATTGGATGAAAGATTAAAATTGGGTGACAGTGGACAGAGCATAATAATATAGAAATAATAGTCGAAAGATTATTATCAGGTCATGGTCGAAGGTGGTTCATAGTCGGACCATGGTGGTTGGAGAATCCTAATTGGGTAGGGAAGGTTAGATGATCTAGTTGGAAAGTAGTAGTTGGAGAACCATATTCGGGCAATAGTAGTTGGAAGATCATAGTCGGGCAACAATATATGAGGTCATAGTCGAGCAACAGTGATTGGAGGATAATAGTTAGGTATCTATGGTTGGAGGATCATAGTCAGGCCAAGATAGTCAAAGGAACATACTTGAGCGATAGTGGTTCAAGGATTATAATTGATGGGGTGGACTTGTGCATGTAAGCAAGCAAGGCTTTATTACAGACTATGTAATAAATGCTTATTTTGTCAGTACTGAATAATACTTAGGTTTTCTTTGACATGTCAATAATAGAATTCCACTTAAATATACACAATTAGAAGTGTTGAATCAAGTAATAAAGTGATAAAGTAGAGTGTCAAATCCACAAGAAAGTGTTATGCTTACTTGCAATAAAAAACTATTACTACTTACTCTAAATGCGTAAGTTATCCTACTAAAATAAAAATGATATTTTTGGAATTTCTATTATTATATAAAAATGGTAGAATAATTATTGCAACATTTAATAAAATATTTTGGATTGATGAATGCAAAATATTATATATTTTTTTTCTAATGAAACTCTAAATTATAGATATGATTCAGAGCATGTGCATCCATTATTGAAATATCAAATATAAATTTAATCAAAAAATTTAAAAAAATTTGATATTTTTTGAACTTAAGATAGACATAATATGGCATACCTTGATCCAAATAACTTTTTCAACTAGATTGACGGTTAAAAACTGCCCAAAGCAGCTCAAAACTCATTTTTTCTCTCAAAACCTCTCTTTCTCTCTCCTAATCAGTCGGCTGCTCGATCAAATGAATAGAATAGTGGAAATGTTTTAATTTAAAGTGTTGTTAATAACATAGTGCTGCGTCGCTAGCTCAAACTCAAATTCCAAAGCTTGAAGTGTTGCAATGTCATTATTTGGCATCTAGTACTGCAGAAATGATGAGGCGCTCGGATCAAATAAATGTCACTATTTAGCTAAAATAGTAATATTTTTTAGATTTTGACAAAATTCACATCAAACACTTGGAACTCATTTTAGAACACATAATCATTTATAAGAATTAAAGTACTCCCAATAACATACAAATGGATTCAAAACTCAAAAATTTAAAATTTACCTTTTTCCAAATCTTGTCAGTACGGGTATAGCTGAATGCTGATCGAACTTAGAAGTGTCACATCTTCACCCAACTATGATCCTTCAACCTCTATCACCCAATTACGATCCTCCAACCACCTTCAGTTGATCGTTCCCCGACTTTGGTCTTCCATCCATTATCGTCTTGCTACACTAACGCCCACTAACTTCGTCATCTGTTATCACTAACAACATTAAGGCATGAATTTTCTAGCATGCCATTTATCTATATGTACTAGATATTTGCATAAAACTAAGTTAATCTCTCTCTCTCTCTCTCTCTCTCTCTCTCTCTCTCTCTCTCTACCGCCATGAATTTTCTAGCATGAAACATTTACAAGTCGCACAAAGTTTAATGTTGTAAATATGATTTTTCAATATATTAATAATCTTACATTTATATACAACCCTAAATTCAAGTGATGACCAAACCTTGCTATTGGCCATCAAACAACTTATGTCTCAAAACTTAACTATAATATGAGTTATCTAACCACCAATTTCATTTTTGTTCAATTTACAAATCACTACTTTCACATTCTCTTTAGAGAGAAAAAGTGAGTCATCAATATTAACAACATTGCTAATGAAGAAGAAGAGCAAGTATCTATCAATCCACCTATCAATGTACATAGGATGCTATTAATAAAAGATTATTGGTAAACACTGAGCTGATGTAGATCAGTTGGAGGTTGAACCGCTAACATCAATTTCCCTCTTTTAACTTTCTAAATTTTTTCATTTACTACAATCCTATACTCTAAGATTTGAAAATATTCTAAATTGTGAATGCTTATGTCATGTGATCTAAGAAAAAATTTTAAATGGAAAAGCCAATACCATTTATTTTATTTTTCAATAAAAGAAAATGCATTTATAATCTTTTTTATTTTGTTTAAAAAATAAATTTTTCTTTCTTTTAAATGTAAGGACATATATAATCCTTCTTACCCCTCAAAATCATCTATGCAAAGGAGTCAATTTGGATGTGATCCCCAAACACAGTTTCTTTCAGGAAAAAAATTGTAGTTTATTAAAATCATTTTCAGAAAGTGAATTTTGTCTTAATTTTTGAATTAATTTCGTATTGTTTTGGGAGTTAATTCCCATGAAGAAGAATTATGTTTGCTTGAAATTTAAATTTCATTGTCTTCATTCAACAAAAAAGTATTTGTGCATGTAAGGGTTTAAATGAGTCTAGTCGAGCTCGAGTCATCATTGGTTTAAGGTTGAGCTTGATTAATTAATTGAGTTCAAGTTCAAGCTCGAGCTTAAGATTAAGGCTTCATTTAGGATAGGTTCCTTACAGTTTTCCAAAGCAAAGTTGTAATATAAATTTTTTTTAAAAGAAACAAAAAAGCAACGGCCAAAAGCTGTTCCAAACGAAACCTAATTCTATGAGTTCGAGTAGACTTATGAGTTGACTCATTTATTATAAAAGAGTGAAAATTATTGTGATTCAAATAATTAATATAAAAAAATGGTTAAAAGAATGAGAAATTAACTGTGAAATAAAAAAGAATTACTTGTTATGATATATGTTTTAAATAATTTTAGCAAATTGCACTTCAAATCTAAAATGTTAATAATATTTAAGTTTCTTTTATATTAATATTAAACGAGCCGGCTAGCAGGGTAACGAGTTAAGTCCATACTAGCTCAAGTTTAGCTCAATAGCTATATATTGAGTCGATCCAAAGCTCGCTCATGAGACAGCTTGGCTTCGTTACACCGCTATGCACATAAGTTTGAAATGGAAGAATATTGTATCTATGGAAATTAATTTTAAAATAGCCTCTTTTTATTCAAATTGCATGTATGATAATTTGCATGCTGAATACCTCAATACCTAGTAACTACATCATTTGTATGCTGCATAATGTGGTAGTTCTCATTTTGTCATTTGCAAGAATAAATGTAGCATAACATCATTTGTGTGCCACATTATGCAGCACACAAATGATGTAGTTACTAGGTATTCGTATAACTGTAGCATAACATTGTTATGTGTTATAATGTATTATGATATGTTATTATTCTCATGTGTGGCAAGGAAAATTGTATGTGCTCTAATTGTGGTTAAGTGAGTGTAACAACCTTTTTAGATCTCAAATGAGATCTTTCGCGCAACTCGAGACAATCAATTATAGCACCAATAAAATTAATCGTTGTCTTCGCCAACAAGCTTGATACTCATTATCACCAATAAAGGCGAAGTCCAACATTGATAATAAAGCTGAAGCATACCATCTTCAACAATGCTGATGAATGTTATCATCAATAAAATGGATGTTCGTCATCACTAGTTAAGTCGATGCATGTTATCACTAACGAGAATGTTTCTCATCACCGATACCAACACAAATAAGCAACATTGTCAATAAGTCTAATGCTCACCATCACCAATGAGGCTGATGTGCATCATCACAATAAGGTTAACGTTAATAATGTCCAATAAGCTTGTCACCCACCACCACCAAGGTCAATGCTCATCATTATCAATAAGGTTGACTCATTGTCATCAACATTGATGTATATCATCACCAATAAGATTATATGAGCCATCCCAAGGGAAACATTCACTGTCATTAGTAAAGCTGAAGTTCATCATCGACACCAAAGTTGATGTCATTCTTCATCAACAAAAAAAGCTGAATTTCATCATCGACGCCAAAGCTAATGTCCTTCATATCAAGTCATCTTTCCAATAGATAAGAGTTTTTATTAAAAATATCATATCATTTGAAAATTAAAACTTTATGGGAGTTTCTTATCTATCAATGGTGATGAAAAACAAAATAGTGTTGACTGACACCATTCTGCTTACTTTCATTGAATTATTTTTCGACAAGACGTAAAATAACAAATTGGTAACCTCAGGAGAAAAGCTCAAGATAGCTTTTCATCTCGTTAAGAATGCACTCCTCCCTTAATCATGAGGTTTTCCTAAACTTCTTAATGGATCTGAAAACCTTATGAAGGTCTAAGAGTTACGAATCCTACAAACATATGAGAACACACAGATCAACGAGTTCTCTCTGAAGTAGCAACATTAGATTCACTTAACAATATCTTATTTACATGTAACAAGGAGATCACTTATAATAGAAATATTTCATCTCAACTACTGACTACAAAAGAATAGACAAAATACATAAGCAAAAGAAAAACCTAAAAGTACTGATCAACCTCACTCAAGATGGTCCCGACCTAAATAATAATAAGAGGGTCCCGACCCTTTCTTAGACCTAAAAACAATATAGATCATATAAGTTTACAAAACTTAGCAGGACCCCAAAACTACCAATACTTTCAATGAATTATCTCAAGAATTAATATGCATGCTAATTTCAATCATTATAAAATCACTAATCATCAGTATAAATAGTAAATATTTATGCAATCAATTTAAGAATCAATATGATTATTAAACTGAAAGCATCCCACTAAGCATAGGAATATATCGACCTAAAAGAAATATAGATAAAAGTTTATAAATCAATACCATATGTTGTACAGTAAAACAACCATGAATTATCTATCAACTATATTCATGTTAATGATTCTATGATATGTTTCTAACAAATGGTATGTCATATGTATCTGTTGATCAGCATGTTATATCAATATGTTTATCAACATCCATGAGAGTTCATGTTATGTGATATATCTTATTGTATCAATCTCAATGCTAATTCTATAAATTTTATATCAATTCTATCTATCAATCAATTCATATGTTAACATGTAAATACAATCATGGATACGATTATAAATAGCATGGTAGGACATCCAATTTTAATATGGTGTTTTCATCCTTCCATCAATCATCCACCAGTCTTATCAATCCATTAATCATTCAATCAATCATTTATTTTAACACATGGCTTTCAATAAATAATAAAGAGTTATCACTCTCTACCCGCCTCCGTAATCATTTACGGGATAATATCCAAGATTATACCACAAATCTTTTATTTAAAGGAAAACCCATCAACCTACCCTTATGTACACAATATTATTAATTTAAAAGCTAACACATATTAATTATACTGTTAACAATTAACTTTTCTTACTTATATGCAAATACCATATTTATAACATATTAATCTTATCATTTTCTCTATGCTAGCTATTCAATATCATATATGAAATATAATAATATATGAAATACAAAAAAATCTATACATTATTTATTACTTCGAAAAATCATAATTATCAATTTATTTGGTGAAATTTAATAATAGTAAAGTTAAAATACTCATAAAAATCATATATATCATATACAAAAAGTTACATTATAAAAGTTTGATAAATCATGAGAAATAATTTTTTATCAATTTTGGTTATTAAAATCATAGAGCTCAAAATCATTTAAAACAAAGGTAGGATTCGAGTTATCTACCACCATTAGAAGAAATCTTTGAGCATAACTAGTGAATGAAAATGCTCCGAACCACTTCCTCTTTCTCCTTTCCCTTTATTATCTTCTCTTCCTCTTCTTTCCTTACCCACCCAGCTAAAATAAAATGGAGGGGGAGGGAATGGTGCTAGTGATGAAGTGGAAATTTACATCATAAAAAATATTTTTTTAGTGTTGATAGTTGCAACACTCTAAATTTGGCTTTGCAGCATTGCATGTCGCTTCTAGAGTTACTGTAAAATAGAGAGCTCAACGTCATGGCAACGCTTTCCACATATCGTTGCGCTCCCACTCATAACGTCGCAGCACTCCAGCCCAAATTTTTCTAAATTTTTATTTTAAATTTATTTACTCAAATTTCAAATCATTACACATCATCACCAATAAAGCAGAAGCTTATCGTCGCCACCTACTATTACCAATAAAGTTGATGTTCACAATTGCTAACTAAGATCATGCATATTATAATCAGTAAGGCTAATATCCATAATGGCTAACAGGACTAACACTCACCTTCACTAGCAATGTTGATGCCTACCATATATATCAAAGTTAATGCTCGTCATTTCCAACCAGGTCACACTTGTGCAAAAATAGGTGACACCCTTGCTCATAAATAAAGGTGATACTCGTTATCACTAGTAAGGTTAAAGCCTTCGATGAAGCCTATAATCGTCCAGGCTGATATCCACCATCACCAATAAAGGCAATACCCATCAGAATCAGCAAGGAAGGAATCCACTGTCAAAAGTGTATCCTTTGTAATCTACAAATTACATTAATGAAATAATTTCAACTAAGGTTTCGTTTGGGATAACTTTCTTATTGCTTCTTAAAGTAACTTTATAGTACAAAAATTTAGTACTAGAAATCTGCTTCAAGAAGATTTAAGAAAGCCTTTCCAAACTGAACCTAAGTTAAGTCATATAACTACTTTCAATCTCAAAATTTTCACTTGAAAACCAATTAAGCTTTATTTGAGACAGTTTTCTTACTACTTTCTAGTACATGAATTTCTTGAAACTAGCGAAAATTAGTGGTCAAAAGATGTCCCAAACAAAACCTAAGGCTTCATTTGGGACAGTTTTTTACCACTGCTTTTTTTTATACTTTCAAGAAATTTTTGTACTAAAAAACTAGTGTAAAAAGCAAATAAAACTATCTCAAATGAAGCCTTTAACTTTTGTACTAGAAAACTGCTTTAAAAAGCAATAAGAAAGCTGTCCCAAATAATGCCTTAGTCTCTTTTAAGCTCCTTTGTGACTTAACATTGTATGTGTGGAATTTTCATTCAATGCTAAACTACAAACCCTCTCATATAATTAATGAAAGCTTCAACTAAAGCAGTCAAAATCGAGTCATGGGTCGGGTTCGGGTCGAATCTGAAACTGACCCGACACCAGTTCACCCGACACCAGTTGACCCATTTTTGCAAACAGGTCAGGTATTTCAACCTAGACCCGATCTATATGGGTTGTCGGGTTAACCTGACCCAACCCGACCTGCGAACATATTTTGAAGGAGCCGTTGAACGACGATCGGCGTAGGCGATGGCGGGCGACGGTGCAAGAGGGGTGATGCATCATGGCGAGCTCATTTTGAAGGATGTGTTGGACGACGGATTACGCAGGTGACAGTGATAGCGACAATGACTGAGCGACTCGACGGTGGCAGGCAAGGTGATGGCGTGACACGACTGTGACTCGACATCGCTCATTTTTCCAAATAGGTTAAACCGGGTTGAGTTCGGGTTTCCAAGTTAACCCAAACTGGGGTCGTTTTTTTCAAACAGGTCGAATCCGGGAACCCGACCCATTTCGAAACCTAAAATTTTGGGTTGGATTCAAGTAAGCTTTTCGTATGATGTCAAGTATTGACACCCCTAACTTCAATACGCAACAAGCCTATCACAATTACCTGAAATTCACTTTATGATTAATCATTTCAATCATTGCCATAGATTTTAAACTTATTTTAGCAATTCTTTTTTTTAATAACTTCTATGCAAGCTCATTATTTTTCTAACAAATCTAGCTTTTTTTCTCCCACTCCCTCAGCACGTTTGACCAAATCTAACAGCAAGTTCCCAAAAGAATCCACAGCCTACAGATTTTTCACTAATTTAGCTTCAAAATAATGTAAAATAAACATAGTAATTACCCAAATAATAACTATTTCCCCAATCTTCCTCCTATTCAATTTATTTTCAGAATATTTTTTTCAAAAATATCAATAGATTAAATACAAAAATAGAAAATGACCTTAGCTCCTCCAACCAACCTATTCTCTGCCTTAAATATGTGGCCAGACTCAACGGCTGGCCCTTCTTTGGTCCTCAGCCGTTAGCAGTTTGGCAAAGTTAAGCTATACAATTCCGTGATTCCAGGAAGCTACAATTTTGTTCCCAAAAAAGAGGGGAAAGCAATGACGGTAAGAAGAAAGAGGAAGAGAGGAAAAAAAAGACAGATCTTATCTTCTTCTCCTCTTTGTTCTCCCTTCATACCATCATTCATCTCCTACAATGCAGGCATAAAGAACAAGCGAACGAAGTCATTACAGGTGGCCTGTGGTCGATAAGCGTACCTTTGCAGCTCAGTCTCTTGTGGTCGGAGCTGATGGGCGACCGAAGCCCTGTATCAGAAATCTGCCCAACTGCGGTGGCCATCGACAAGGACAAGAACAGCCAGCATGCCGTGAAATGGGCCGTTGATCATCTCATTAAAACAAGGATTGTTGTTCTCATTCATGTCCGGAGCAAATCCTCTAGTAGGTACCCTTCCTCTTTCATTTTGTAGCTGAAAACAATCACAAGTGATGATATATTTTAATTAATTTGATTGTTGCAATGCTCCTGCATAAAATGAGAGAAGTTATAGAGGTTTTGCTTGGGGCAATTTTTTCACTGCTTAGATTTTCATATCAAAGCAATAATTTTATCTGTCAATAACTTTCTCGTTATTTTCAATAATTTATGTAGAACAACAACAATATTAAGCGATTATCCCAGAACGTGGGGTATGCTACATGAATCTTTTTTTCTTCATTGTGTCATATTTAGAGTCAAATTCTCTTTTAAATCTAATTAAAAAAAGATCATATCTAATACTTTCTAACCAATTCTTTTTAGATCTACCTCTACCTTTTTAATATATGTCAGATCTAATACATCTACTCCTAATCAGGTCATCAGAAGGCTGGCATTTTATGTGACCAAAACATCTTAGACGACTCTCTCTAATCTCATCTAACACTAGAGCTACTCCATTTTTTTTTAACATATATGACAATAGCATTTCAGCTCCACTCTCCTCACACTCCAACCGAATCACAGAGCTGTCGTCCATCAGACCTGCTAGCCGCCACTAACAACCGCTTTTCTACTTTATGTAACTACCTAGGATATTTTAGTATTTACACATTCTCCTTCTACCATTCTGTATAAAGCTATCTCTATATTAGAACACATACGAATCAATGCTACGGTTATTGTTCATTTCTTGTTTCTCTTCCTCTGTTCCTTCATTAGTTTTTTTTGTGAGCTCCGTGTCAAAAGCTTCAACATGGTATCAAAGTCACACGCCTAACGGCTCTCTTCGTCATCTGCAATGGATGACTCCACCGCATCAGCTCCAAATACGCCTCCGGCTCTCACATCCGACACCACCACTTCAACCGATGTCACCATACCACCTACACTCAAATTTCTTCTCTCCAATGTCAAGTACGTCCCACATCGTTGTTGCTGCTTCTATCGTCGCCATTCCGTCCTCAGCTCACACCTGACATCGTCTCTTCGGCCATCCCAACTCCAACACTCTAGCTGATATATCAAAGAAATTTCACTCTTTATGCATTGGCTCCCCTTCTCCCCCTCTCACCATATATCTCAGGTTCCTTAAGAATTAATACACATTGATGTTTGGGGTCCCTTCCCTATGCTCTCTTATAATGGTTTTCACTACTATTTGTTGTTAGTAGATTATTATACCGTATACATTTGTTGTTAGTAGATTATTATCCCATATACATATGGTTGTATACTCTCAAACAAAAATCAGAGGTTTCCCAATCTATCATTCACTTCACAAATGTTATTCAAAAGCATCTTAATCTACTTATTCGCACTCTCCGCACTGACGGAGGAGGCGAATTCCTCAATACCTTATTGAGTTTCTTTCTCTCCCAACCTGGCATAACCCATTAGTATACATGAGCTCATACCCCACAGCAAAATGGCACCGTAGAACGTAAACACAGGCACCTACTCAATACTGGCCGAATTCTTCTCGTTGATGCTAATCTACCACCTCAATTTTGGACTGAAGCTCTCCTAACCGCAGCTCACCTCATTAACTGCCTCCCTTCCCTAAATACATCATCTACATCACCCAATGAACTACTATATCATGGTCCACCAGATTATACCAGCTTCACCCCTTTGGATGTCGTTATTTCCCATGGCTCAAACCTTATGCTCCTCACAAACTCGCCCCACATTCTGCCCCTGCCTCTTCTTCAGCTATGCCACCAACCAGAAACAATTCAAATGTTATAATCCTACCACTTGCAAGCTAGTCATCTCTCGACATGTTCTCTCTGACGAATATGATTTTCCTTCCATCCCCGCTAGCTATACTAGCATTCCTACTACTAACGGAATTGCCCCTACTGCACCACTCTTTTTCCTTATAAACAACACTACAGCAACAACCACCTTTGCTCAACCACATAACTCTACCATCTCTTCTTCAGTCCTACAAACATCCTCTCCCAGCTCATTCTCCTCACCCGTCATCTCTATGCCCTCCACCGTATCTCATTCTCCAGCTACCTCCTCAACTAACACTCCTCCTGCCAACGCCAAATCTACTCACCCCATGCTCACTCGGTTACATACAAGTTCGCTTAAACCAAGAATAATCCTGGATCTTCATCACACTTTCCATACTACCCCTACTTGCTTTACCATTGCTAACAAAATCCCTTAGTGGAGCGAAGCCATGTCAGATGAATTTCACGCACTTCAAGTTCAAGGGACGTGGTCTCTTAAACCTCCTCTCCCACCAACCAACAAATTATTGGATGCAAATGGATTTACAAACTCAGACGTTTTGCCTATGGATTTAATGATTTATCACACGCTACAAAGCCCGTCTCGTTGCTCAAGGATTCAAGTAGGAATATGTATAGACTATAATGAAACCTTCAACCATGTTGTTAAATTACCCACCATATGCATGTTTCTTTTAGTTGCTTTACATCATGACCGGCCAATACTTCAGCTTGATGTTATAAATGCTTTCCTTCATGGAACCACTGTTGAAATCATCTACATGACTCAGCCACAAGGTTTCCAGGATCCTACTCATATCAACCATGTGTGTCCCATCCATAAAGCTATCAATGTTATCAAACAAGCACCACGTCTCTTGTTTGCTACGTTGTCCACTTACCTTACGACTCAACATTTCACCATAAGCTCTGCCGATCCTTCTTTTCTTAGCCTTCAAAAAAATAATCTTCATATATATATATATATATATATTCTGATATACGTTGATGATATACTCATCACCAGCAATGATTCTACTTTCATCTCCTCACTCATCAATAAACTTCAACAAAAATTCCAGACCCGTGATCTTGGTCCACTTTCCTGCTTTCTCAATATTCAATTAACATGGACTGCTTCAGGCCTCCAGCTTTCTCAACAATCCTACATAAATGAGCTACTTCAAACAACAGCCATGAGTAATTGCAAACCTTTACAGACACCATTTACTTCCAAACTACCCTCCGATCTACAAAAAACTTTATCCAAACCAAGTTATTTCGCAAACTTGCAGGATCATGTTATGTTGTCGGCTCAGGAGGGGTCAGTTGAACCGGTCCAATAGAGACCGATTCATTGCTATAGCCGTCGGCCCAAGCATATGGCGGTACCAAGGGTGGTGGAAGCCCTAGTGGGGCCCTCTACTTAATTAAATTTGTGTTAAGGAGGAGGGGGGATTTTAATTAGGGGCAATTTAGGGATTTTGTAAGCTTCCTTTGGCTTTAATTAGTCCTTTGGGGGCTAGGGTTGAGGGCATCTTGAGATTTGCTGAATTTTGAGATCTAGGGTTTGTTTTGTTTGGGCTCTAGGCTTTACTAGAGATTTGGAGAATATTTCTTCCTCTCGAATTGAAGAAACTTGTATCTTGCTTTATTTTTCTTGTTCGTTGATTGAATCAAAGTATTTCTTTTTTGTTTCATCTCCAATGTACTAAATTTCTTGCATGATTTTTATTGATTTCTGTATGAAATCGGCCCTTTTTCTCACTGTTTTTGCCAATCCTTGCTAGATTTGAGGGCAATTTAGGGATTTTGTAAGCTTCCTTTGGCTTTAATTAGTCCTTTGGGGACTAGGGTTGAGGGTATCTTGAGATTTGCTGAATTTTGAGATCTAGGGTTTGTTTTGTTTGGGCTCTAGGCTTTATTAGAGATTTGGAGAATATTTCTTCCTCTCGAATAGAAGAAACTTGTATCTTGCTTTATTTTTCTTGTTCGTTGATTGAATCAAAGTATTTCCCTTGTGTTTCTTCTCCAATTTACTTCCTGCTAGATTTTTACTGATTTCTCTCTGAAATCAGCCCTTTTTCTCGCTGTTTTTGCCAATCCTTGCTATGTTTGCTTGCAAACTCAAGTATTAACCTTAGGGTTACTTGCGAACTCAAGTACTTCTGATGCAGGACTAAATGCTTAAATGGATGAAATAAGAATTTGCATGATTTATTGTTAAGAGCAATTAAAATTAAGACTATTACCAAAGTCAAACGAACAAATAAAACATAAGAGTGGTCACTTCTGTTTAGGCTAAGTTGTACACTAAGCACTTGGACTACCAAAACAACATAGGAAATCAAGTCATGCCAATAGAATAGTTTTCAACAAAAATCCCTAATCTAACAATAAGATTAGAAACAAATAAAAGTGCACTCAATCTTACGTCTACTAAGCTTAGGCAAAGGTGAAGCACGGCTCCTTGTGATTCGTCATCACCTACAAAATTAGGGGATTAGAAAAATAATTGAAAAGAGGGGAGGAGTTCACCTTAGTCAAAGTTAAAAAACAAATCGCCTGGATGTTGAAGAAGTTTGTCGTAGAAGAAGTCGTATTTTATTTCCAGATCGAATTCAGTTGTCGGATTCGCCATTCATGAGTACTTGATGATCAACTCTTCACACTTGATGGAACACTTGTGAAAACAATCAAAGAGAAAGAAATTTCTCTTAAGACCTTGAGAGAATAGTGGACCAAAACCCCAAAATCTGAAAACAATTCCAGTTATTTTGTTTTCCAATATCTGATGAGAAGATTCGGACTCTTAGGCATAGGAATTAGAGACTTGGGGAGTAACCTGAGGTTCCAAATCAGCTTTTGTAATGGGATAGGAAAGAAAAGCTGGCAGGAGAGAATTGAGGCGGTGGAAGGGTTGGTGAGCCGGCGGGATATTGAGGAGTTAGGAAAGTTTTATTATTTCCTAAACCAAGGCTGTGATTTAGGAATAGAATTAGCGAATATTGCTTAGGTAAAATTCGGCCAGAGATTTAGGCATTTTGAGAAATATTTCCATAGGCAGTGACTGAAGTTAGGAAAGAAACTTTAAATGGTCCCCATAGGGAGTCGGCGGGATTTTTGATCAAGGGACGATTAATAAAGTTTATTAACTCAGGTTTAATATTTAGGAAAGGTTTAATTAAAATCCAATTGAATTTTGAATTTCAAATTAGATTAAAATAGAAGCTTTCTTAAAATATATGAGTTATTTTAGGCAGGATTTTGAAATTCAAATTCAAAGAATTGAAATTCAAAATTATCCCAAATCTTCTCACACCCAAGTAGGAAACTCATGAGGGAAGATGGCTTGAATGTGGCCGGCGGTTTGGAAAGGCCGGGTGGGGGCTTGGATCATGAGGTTGAGGGAGGAGGAGGGGTCGGGTGATGTGGCCGGCGGCTTGTGGTGGAGGAGGCGGGGAGAGTTCGATTGGGAGGAGATGATGGCTTGGAGATGGAGAAGGGTTTGGGTGTAATGATGTACGGCGGTGGTGGTGGAAGGAGGAAAGACAAAAGATAAAGAAAGACCACGAACCCGGCCGTCTCCAAGGTTGGTGGGTGATCCGATCTTCCTCTCCTAGGGATTTCTCCAAAGTTCTCTCCAAAAACTCTCAAACACTCTCAACACACAAGGACAAGAAATTTCTCATAATAATCATTCATTAATTCATGAAGAGCAACATGAGGGCTATAAATAGCCTCTTACAAAAGAACTCAAAATAAGAAGACCACAATGACCTTAGGGCTTACATACGACCTCCTTTAAGTAAAGGGGTAAGACGGGAAAATAATTAAAACATAAATAATAAACGACAAAAAACATAATATACGACAAATACATGAAAATGACTAAAACAAAATACAACGACTCGATCG
This sequence comes from Dendrobium catenatum, assembly GCF_001605985.2. Classification (NCBI taxonomy): domain Eukaryota; kingdom Viridiplantae; phylum Streptophyta; class Magnoliopsida; order Asparagales; family Orchidaceae; genus Dendrobium; species Dendrobium catenatum. The sequence goes on from NW_021319127.1 coordinate 1,129,172, forward strand.
TGGTCGTAGATCGACGGCCACGCCTTGATTCATGCTCTGATGTCCCCATCATTCTTCCGTGGTGGGAGAAAGCTCGACTCCGTCGAGTAAGCATCTCTGATTATCTTGTAGATCTCCAATGCACCGGGGTCAAACGGGAAAATGACTAAAACAAAATGCAACACCTTGCGATCTAGCCATGTATCATCTGACTTGGGCTTCCTTTTCCACCTGATCAAATACCTCCATCGTCCCTTTTCTCTTGTGGAGATGATGTCATCACTTAGAGTCGAGTCCACCTTTTCTGCCATGGGTGATTGGGTAATATTAGGTAGTGGAGGTGGGCTTGGGTTCTCACACGGTGGGTTCACATAAGGCTGTTGTATGAATGGATTTGGTGGGCTGAATTCAAGACCTTCATATGCAACTAGATCTTTTATGTTAAAAGAGGGATTGAAGTTGAATTCTGCATGCAGAACTATTTTACAAGCATTATTATGGAATTTCTTAGTCGATTTGAATGGTCCAGTACTCTCAGCATACAACTCCTTAACTGTTCCCTGCGGGAACTGTTCCGGACGAATCCACACCATCACGGGGTCACCAACCTCAAGAGTTTTAAATTTTCGTTTCAGATCGGCATATAGTTTGTAATCGTTATTGCTCTCTTCAATTTTTCGTGCGATTTTTTTATGAAAGTCATGCAGATGCAATGCAAATGAGAATGCAAGAAACTCGGTGTGTATGATGATTGACATGGATTGTGGACTCTCACAAAGTTTTTGATAGAGGGAAATTTTGGATGAGACCGACACACACACATACTGACTCACAAATGCACATAGATATGAATAACAATGGATCAAACACAAAATGAGAGGACATAAGATTTTCATGTTTAAGGGAACGGGTGTAGGAGGAGCAATGAAGACATCCCTAGCAAAAATGTTATTCCCATAGGGGTTTTCAGCTAGGGTCATGGATAGTCTCCTAGGGGCAGCAGGGTAATCTAGCAAATTTGTCTAACTATGAGAGAGATGGTCCTTAACAATGAAAGACAATAATATGGAGGACATAACGGAGGAATCATGAACATGATCAGACGATGGGTCCTGACTCACAATCATAATGGGATAGCCCAAGGAGTCACCCGCATGTATGGGACTCCAAAGATGGGGTACAGTGTCCAGAATAGAAGTGAGCACGATAGATAGAGTGGTGACATGAAAGTGAAGGCTAATATTCTCTCTAACATTAAAGTCGGTACGAGGAATGGTGAGATAAATCCCATCAAAATTGACACACTCTTTCAAATATAAATCTAAAGGAGCAACTCCTAAAACAGATTCCAATAAAACAAGAGGATGTTCATCTTCCAAATTAGGCTCAGAATAATTCAGATTCAGATTAATATCTTCCGAATTCAATTTCAATATGCTCAAGGTCTGATCAGTTTCTTTCGGGATCAAATTAATATCATCCGGGCAGACCTTATCCAACGGGATATCCTTGATGAGACTAGGATTAAGATGGGCTAAGGTATCAATGCTCAAAGGTTCTAAATCTCCTACATCAGTGTCTAATTCAATCAATTCAGTTTCATCATCAAAGAAATCCTCGTCATCAATAATATCATTAGTATCCACGAAATGGATGCACTCAATTTTAGGTTCAAGGGACGTTTTTTGACTGGGATGACTAGGATTCGGCCCAAGTGGGGAGTCACATGGGATCGATCCAACAGAAGACCCAATAGAGGGTCGGCCATCAAGGCTAGGTGAGGACCTATAGGGTGGGGCAGCAACCCTGATGTCACTAAGGTATGGGTGGTCTTGACCACAGTGATGTCCACGGTTTGTCCCAACAAAAAAGACAGGATGATGTTCTAGATGAAGGTTACTGGGTGTTGGGGTAAGGTGAGGGGGAGGTGGGAGAGAGAGATATTTCAGCTCAAGTTCTCGTCTCATGCTTTTCCAATCGATGTCACTAAGGTATGGGTGGTCTTGACCACAGTGATGTCCACGGTTTGTCCCAACAAAAAAGACAGGATGATGTTCTAGATGAAGGTTACTGGGTGTTGGGGTAAGGTGAGGGGGAGGTGGGAGAGAGAGATATTTCAGCTCAAGTTCTCGTCTCATGCTTTTCCAATCAAAAATAGGGTATTCACCACGAAATTCTCTATGATCTTCTACCCTCATCCAAAACTGACAAGCATGACCACTCAGGAGAGACCTAGCAATGTTAGCTTGTTGGGACTCATGAATACAATGAGATTCAAAATAGTCTTCTAATCGTCTAATCCACTCCTTAAAGTAGTAAGGGTCCGATGAACCATTAAAAGTGGGCAAACGATCATGTGACTCTAAGTGAGGTCGTTGCGGCTTGGATTCATGACTAGGTTGATAAATAGAATGGGTAACCTTCCGACTGACATGATTGACCGATTGGTGCACATACCTACAGTGGGGAATGTCAACATGTTTCTCCTTCATCATTTTAGTTATAGAGCCCACTATATTAACTAGGTCATCTAACTTCTTTTGAAGTCCTATCGGGTCCATTGCTAGACACTAGGGGTCACTTGGGAGTGAAACAAAGTAGCGGACAGCACCTATCACAAGAGTAGACTCCCTAGAATGACACTAAATGGTGCAGAAATTGTTTGGACAGCAACTAAAACAAAGTGCAAAGCGTTCCTAGACAACTAGAAGAGTTATTACGAAGAAGGCAGCACTTAAATACCCAAAATCAACACTTAATGCTCACTAAATGTATGCATAAACTTCTGGACAGCAAATGTAAGTGAAGATTAAAATGTTTTTATAGATGTTATGCATGCCAAATTAAATATGCAAGCCTAAGTAATAGCCTAGGATGAATTCTAGCACATGTAACGCATGCTAGCCATGCTCTGATACCAGATGATGCAGGACTACTTAGATGCAATGTTTATGAGTTTTATTTAGGCTTTGCACAACTCTTCGATTAGAATAAGTTCAGAATAAAATTACTAGCAATTATCCACGGCGAGTAAAACAATGAAGGAGTTAATCTTGCATAAACTAAATCACATGCGCCAAATTTTGTACATTCAAGATAATTAAGAAAATAAAAACAACACAGAATAGTAGCTTCCAACTTAATCCATAATCTAACAATGAGATTTAGGATACATAGAAATCATGCTCAATTCCTATGATTTACTAAGCTTAGCAAGAGCATTCGGAGTAGGCTTTAGCGAATACAATTTTAACCAAACGAGAATTTAGAATTAGAAGAAATTGATGACAAGTAGAAAGAAAAACCTTTCGTTAAGAAGATTTTGAAATCCTCCACTCAAGACCTTCGAAATGCTCTTCAATGGCTTTCGTCAATTGGAACAAAATACGATCTACGTATTCTTCAATTGTATGATCGATCTCCGGGTTCACGTCGAAGAATGTAGAACGGAAGATGTCGGTGTAGCCGTCGTCGTCCCACGTGATACCGTACTCAGTCTCCGGATCCGCCATTCATGGATGGTTGGAAGTAGAGAGTCAATAACAGTTGATAGACTTCTCGAGTAGTAGAAATAATGACCTCCAATTGTCCTCCAAAGAATTTCTAGATATGGCTGTCAAGAAGCCTGAAATAGTTCAGGTTTTCTTCTCAAATCTGAGAAGAAAATAAGCTCTAAATGTAGAGAGGATGGATGGGAAGGGTTGAATGTATGGCTGTGAACAATAGGGGATGAGATGTGGAGAAGAAGTGGGAGAAGGAGGGGAGTTACGGGTGAGAGAGGGAAAACAGAAGTTGGGCGGCAAACAGGGAAAAGAAAATAGGAAATCTACTTTATTTCCAAAGGGGATGTTACCACTTAGGCAATAACGTAATCGGGTAAGACGGGAAAATAATTAAAACATAAATAATAAACGACAAATAACATAATAAACGACAAATACATGAAAAAAATGACTAAAACAAAATACAACGACTCGATCGTGGCCGTAGATCGACGGCCACGCCTTGATTCATGCTCTGATGTCCCCCTCAACTTCCTATAAGATCCTTACAATATCTATCGTCCACTTGCCCCGACATCGCTTTTTCAGTCAACAAACTGTGCCAATATATAAATCAACCACTGCTCTTACATTTTCAGCTGCTTAAAATAGTACTTCGATGCCTGAAGAGCACAATCACTCATGGCCTCAAAACAAAATACAACGACTCGATCGTGGCCGTAGATCGACGGCCACGCCTTGATTCATGCTCTGATGTCCCCCTCAACTTCCTATAAGATCCTTACAATATCTATCGTCCACTTGCCCCGACATCGCTTTTTCAGTCAACAAACTGTGCCAATATATAAATCAACCACTGCTCTTACATTTTCAGCTGCTTAAAATAGTACTTCGATGCCTGAAGAGCACAATCACTCATGGCCTCTTTCTCCCGAAATCAGAGCTTCAGCTCTCTGCTTATTCTGACTGGGTTGTTGACAACCTTGATCGCAAATCCACCATAGGCTATTGCATTTTTCTCGAAACATCCCTTCTCAATTGGTCGATCAAGAAACAATCTACCATTGCACGTTCATCCATTGAAGCTAAGTATCATTCTCTCGCCTTTGCTGCCGCCGATATCATTTGGATGCGTCATCTCTATGATGAATTTTTTATTTCGCAAGCTACCACTCCAATTTTCTGCAATAACATCTCAGCAATGTCCATAGCGTACAACCCCATCCTTCATGCACGCACCAAACATATCGAGATTGATCATCATTTCATCTGTGACTGCATTCAAGCCAAACACCTTGCGGTTCATCATTCCACCATCGACCAAGTTGCAAACATATTAACAAAGCCTTTTCCCTTTACTTGATTGTCAACTCTTCAAAGCAAGTTGCTAGTCCTCCCAACCATCAACTTGAGGGACGGTGACGAGCATTTCAACTCCACTCTCCTCACACTCCAACCAAATCACAGAGCTGTCGTCCGTTAGACCTGCCAGCCCCCACTAACAACCACTTTTCTACTTTATGTAACAGCCTAGGGTATTTTAGTATTTACAAATTCTCCTTCTACCATTATGTATAAAGTTATCTCCAAGTGTATTAGAACACATATGAATCAATGCTATGGTTAATGTTCATTTCCTATTTATCTTCGTCTGTTCTTTTGTTAGCTGTTTGTGAGCTCTGTGCCGAAAGCTTCAACAGTATATACTATTTTTGCATTATGTCTCTAAAAATAAAACCACTCATCCACCTGAGCATCCTCATCTCTACAACACTTTAACTTAATTTTATGCATCTATTAGGCATATCGCTATAAAATAGTTCTCGTTTAACTTTTTTAAGAAAAAAATCTATAACATCCATAATAATTTTCAAAAAATCTGTTTTAAAACACAACAGTTCTGCAGCTAATTTTACAAATAGCCACAACTACCTCAAAAGGACTCAAATATGATGTATGAAAAAGAGGAAAAGTCTGTTACAAATCATCACAGTATCTGAATTGATTTATAACTATGAAATATGAAAGGCCTTAGAAACTCTGTTGATGTTGTTGCAAACATCAATGAAATAAGAAGAACGAACACAAAACTAAGCATTCATTTGATGCCATTTAAAATTACTTTGATTTATGCATCAAAACTATGCTTCGAAAATTCCTTCCTTGTTTCTGCACTTTATCTATGTAACGGTATTTCTACAGCAATATTAACACAATTTTACCAAAGCCTAAGATCAATATAGCTCTTCTCTTTAGTACACTGTAATATGTTTCTATGAAAAGCTGCAATGCCTGATTTCAGTAATGCAGATGATGTCATTTCTAATCCCCATTGGTTGCTTTTATAGAGACGGAAGCTGGGCCGGAAACCACAAGAGATCAAGCAGATGAAGAAGTAAATCAGCTGTTTCTCCCTTATAGGGGGTTTACTGCTCGCAAAGGGGTAATCATAAGCAGAACTATACATTTTCATCACCATTATTATCAATATAAAATGATGTATATTATAGATTGATTCAAGAAACAAAATAGAGTTTAGATATGAAGAAGATAATAAAGATTTGAGTAGTTATGGAGAATATTGCAATAATTTATGGAGATATTTAAAGAGGATATTCAAAATAAGATGTATAGGAATAAATTAAGAAATGCTTGCATCAACAGAACAATCGGAATTCATAAAACCATCCCCAAATAATCAGAAAAACGTTGATGACGACGATGATGATGATGTTCATTCATGACTTTCTGCATTTTAGAATTTGAAAGAATTCACAAGAAAAGATGCCAAAGAACGCATTGTGTCATAAAATTTGAGATTGTGATACACCACAAACCTGAACAAGTAGCTAAAAATCACTTTTTTTTCAAAAAGAAAGCTTCTTTTTAGATAAAATACCATAGTTTTGAATCCTTGGCAGAGTGGTATTGCCTTTCATATTTCATTGGAAAAAAACACCAGAGATACATCAGGCTTACATGTTGTTTTTTGGAATTTGCAGATGCAGCTAAAGGAGGTAGTCCTGGAGGGTGCTGATATTTCTAAGGCCATAGTTGATTACATCAATGCCAGCTCCATCCAAAACATAGTCGTTGGGGCTTCAAATAGGAGCATCATGAAGTCTATCCAACACACCGCACATCATTTTATCTTCAACGCAATATTGAGCCTTTCAAACCTTACTAACATCAGTTCTTCTAATATGCAGAAAACTCAGAAGTTTTGATGTCCCAAGTAGCCTGATGAAATCAGCACCAGACTTCTGTGCTGTGTATGTCCTTTCCAAAGGGAAAACAACTAGCATCCGAGCAGCAAGAAACTCAACTCCTAACGTTATTCCACCAAGGCAATTGAGCATCACAGCAACTTCACTAGTCCTACCTGACCAGGAAGATTCAAGCAGGTAAGTGCCTATGAACATTGAACTGATTTATGAATTTATAACAGAAAGATGATATGAATGCTTATTTATCCAACATACAAAGCATTTTAGGTTTTATAACAGGATAAGACCTCACTTCCCGTTTCTGCATCATACAGTAGATCATCATATTCAAGGAGGAGCTGGAGAGTTTCAGGTCCACCAACCCCCTTGCATGAAAGGACAGAACGAAGATCAATAGATCTTATGCCTGATTATCTGAATACTTCTGCAAGAGATAGGCCACTTTCCATAGCTCGTTCAGCACCGCCACCCAACAATCTGTTCATGGAGAAGCTCGATTTTGCTAACCTGTCTGGAAGTTCTGTTGATTATGGAAGCTCATTTTCAGATGACATTGATATACAAGGACACAGCTTCCAATCAATGAACATTGGAAATTCTCTTGAATTTTCTTCAGCCTCTGTTGATAGTCCTACAAGCAAACGACACTCAGTTACTGGTGTAAGTGCAAGAAAATGATTGAAGTCATCATTTGTAATGTGACGTTCATTTTTAGGCATCGTCTAATCTGTTTTTTTAGAATCTTAGGTGAATCGAGAACTTGAGGCTGAAATGAGAAGGCTGAAACTTGAGCTAAAGCAAACAATGGAGATGTATAGCAATGCCTGCAAAGAAGCTGTAACAGCTAAACAGAAGGTGAGAAAAACTCTCCCGCTATTCCATTAAAATAAGATATTTGTAACCTTAAGCGCCAAGATTAAGTTTGTAAAATCTTGTAATTGTTTGGATGCAGGCAATGGAGCTTCAACAATGGAAAATTGAAGAAGCCCAAAAGTTTGAGGAATTAAGACATGCAGAAGAAGCAGCTCTTGCTATGGCTGAAATGGAGAAAGTAAAATGTAGAGCTGCCGTTGAAGCAGCTGAAACTGCACGAAAGATTGCTGAGCTCGAAGCACATAAGAGACAAAATGCAGAAAGGAAAGCTAGGCATGAGGCTGAAGAAAAGAAGAAAGCATTGGATGCACTAACTCAAACTGACACCCGCTACAGGAGATACACCATTGATGAGATTAAAGCAGCAACTAATGACTTCACTGCAGAAAATAAGATTGGTGAAGGTGGCTATGGACCTGTGTACAAGGCATATCTGGATCATACACCAGTTGCCATTAAGGTCTTAAGAGCAGAAGCAGCACAGGGAAGAAAACAATTCCAACAAGAGGTAAATCACTATTTTGATTTTTGCAGATAAACAGCAAACATTCTAGTGATAATAAGAAAAGTTAATAACCAAAACAAAATGTTCAAAATTCAAATACATCAATAGCATCACATGAACTATAAAGTACTTTATAGACTATACAAATCCCTATGACAATTGGGATGATATGTCATGTCCTAGAATCTAAATTAAAAATAATTGTATCTTTTAATAAAAATAATAATCATAATTATCTAATTTCTTCCAATTATAAAATATTAGCGGAAATAAATCTATTGATCAAAAGATCAATATACATATGCATTCATTTATCCAAAAATCACATACAATAGTCAGGAGATATATAAATACAACATACTGTCTACCCACTTTTGACTATAAAAGAATAATTACGAGACAAAACAATAGTAAACCATGAAAATCTTGTATCTGATTAGTCTCACGCTCCTGATCATCTTCTCTAACTTGAAATCATTAAATCACATATAATGAGCTTAAAAACTCTGCCCGTCACCAAAATTCTTACTGGATTCAAAGCACGAAAATGAAATAGCATGCAAATAATCATTCAATTCATAATAGTAGTAGTCAATATGATCATAAATCTTTACACAAATAATAAAACACATGCCGAAATAATAAAATTGAAAAAAATAGTGCAGTACGAATGTCGAAGAAGTAAACCAATAAACAATCATTCTTAAATCATGCATCTTAGCAATATTGTCCAAATATTAATGAAATCATATAAACCAATAAAATAGAAGTACTTAAGAAAACTATCAAAATCTATAGCAATATTGAATAGTACTATGCAGTAATCATATAGGAGTGTACACAGGTTGCTCAATTATACTAGTATTAGTATTATCATCTCATATCACATGTTCAATAATAGAAATCAAATGCTCAGCAACTATAAAATCAATACAGTAACATTAAATCCATACAGTGAACATAAATCATTACAATGAAAGTATCTTAGTACAGTAATAGTAAATTAATACAAAAAATGTATTCTATATATACACTAAACAAGTAAAGAGTTCTGGCTTATGTGATATTTTTTTAGTAAATCAATACAAAAAATGTATTTTATATATACACTAAACAAGTAAAGAGTTCTAGCTTATGTGATATTTTTTTAGTAATCATTAATCGTTGACTCAGTAAATAGAGTCGTCATTCCTGTCTGTCGACATAATAATTAACTTTTATAACTCTCAATCAGTAAATCAATAAAGAGTAACACCATAAATAATAGTATTTAAAGGAAAGTGTGTCGACCCAGCATTTAACATATGTATAAATAAGCCCAACTAAATAACAAGCCTTTACTTGTTCTCAAACACACTATTATTATAATATTACAAACGTAATAATAATCAATTATTACTCAATCATATGTTCATATTCATTCACAATGTTTACATTAATAATATATTTGTATTAAAATATCATAATTATTATTCTTATTCAAATCATACAGAATATAATAATTTTCATTTTAACTAGTGAAAGTAAAAATACAAATCAACCTATCATTTCAGTGAGTTGCGCCGTGGCGTCCAAGTAACCAGCACCATTGTTTAAAATTGAGCAATATGTGGCTCATCTTGAGGCCCGCCCCAGCGCAATTCTAGTGAAAAAAGTCTTGAGGCTTTCGTCTCAAACTCTTTTAATGAGGCTTACGCCTCATCTTAGCTGAGGTCCGCCTTGAGGCATGCCTCGTTTCGCTGGCATGAGGTGTACGCCTCACTTTATTTATGTATTTTTTATTTAAAATATACTTAAATCCTATACAAAAGCCTAAATATTTCATGCCTTCTTGCACCCCTAAACTGCAACAACTTTCTCGTCCTCTAGCTCTCCGCCTTCACCGTAGCCACTACTGTTGCAGCTGCTATATGGGATCACTTAAAAGCCGCACGCCGCCACTATCTCTTCCAAAAATTTTGGAGTATTACTCTTATCTTTATATTGATGACAAATATTTATGAAAGATGAAGATGACTGAAATAATTGAAAAAGAAGCACATTAAGAGGTATCCACACTACATGATGAGGCAGGAAGAGAATAATTTTTTATGACAACGACTTAAATAAAAAATCCACTTAGTAATGATAATACATATGATTTTTTAGTTGTCAATTATTTCAACTTTCTTTAGGAATTAAACATAGATGAGTAGGAAACTGAGAAATAAAAAATTTAGAGCTAAACTTGATATTATATGATAATTTTATTTAATTTATATGTTTTATTTTATTTTGTTCCTGTAATATTTGGATTTCAATTTAATTTGACATAATTATCACCTACCACTTTACATCTTAAGCAATTTTTTGTTTCATATGTATGTAAATTTATTACTTTATAATTCAATATAAGTTAATATGCCATCATTTAATATATTATTTAGGTATTATATAAAAATCACTTTTAATTTTTATTTTCACTTTACGCAATGTTTAGATTTTGAGGGTTATGCCTCAAAACGCAATGAGGCTTACTCCTCACCTCACAAACGAAAAATGCCTCAATACCCAACTGTGCAAATTTAAACCTTGCCCAGCGTCGTTGCGACACATGTGATTCCAAAGTTATTGTAAAACAGAGAGCTATGGCCTTGAGGAGCCACTCTTTGGTGCTTCTCAAAGCCGTTGCGCCCAAAAGCACAGTGTTGTAGTGCTCCGTGTAGATTTTTGAAATATCTGAAAAATTATATTATTCAAAATTAGAGTAGTTACTTGATATATCCTCCTAAACTACTCCTATAAAAAGCATTGCTACATAATACAAATAAACACAAACAAACCAATCTTCAGAAGTCAAAAGTAATCTCCTTGTATAATGCATCTTTTAGTACTTGGGTCTCTGAATTTACTTTTAATACCAGCTGCTTAAACATTCTTTAATATAAATAATATCATACTTTAATATAAATAATATCATAAAACCTTCTGAATAATAGTTATCCATTCAATAATACTGATGCAACAGCAAGTTACAAGAATTAGGGTGTGAATGGTTCAAACTTAAGTTGATATAACCCTTGTACAAGATTAGCTCCTAGTCATTCAATTAAATCTCAAATAGAGATGGATCTGGCTATAGTTTTGCTCAATTTGATGCTGATTCAAAACAAGATCACCTTATTTATTTGAGTTCAAGCCACAAATTATCAATTGTCGATAATTTTAAAAAAATTCATAGTCCAAGCTTGAAACAAGCACCCATACATACGTACATATACATCCATGTATATATGCATTAATACAAATATAAATGTATACATATAAACATATGTATATAGGCATTTACATATACATACATACGTATATAGACATTTTGGTTCGATCTCGAGCTGACTTGATTCATTTCAATGTTAAGTTTAAGTTCAATTCAAGATGAGTCGGGCTCATTATTCCGCTAGTTGATTTTGATCCAAATCATAAATTGATTTGATTTCCAACCTATCCTCAATCTTTTAGTTAAATTCACAGCCCTAGCAAGAATGCTTGTTTGCTTTTTCTTGTGCCCACAACTTATATGGACCAAGCAAGAAGGATGAGGCTTACATCCACTATTGCTTCCATTGGTTCACATAAGCTTTGGGCACAATAAACAAATAATAAGAATTTTAAAATGCACATTTTATTTGGGAGTAAAGTATCTTCTACTCATCTCTGGATTGAACTTCTTTCATACTTCTGAACTCCTTCCAAATTTGCGCAACCTACTTCAAAATTTTATCCAAGTTCCCAAACTATTATTCTGATTACCATATTGTTGTTGTATCGAAACAAAAGTTGAACCCAACTGCTATACTACCAAATCCATCATGCTTTGGATTAACCCGGTGATGATGACTATTCAGGTTGAAGTCTTGAGCTGCATCCGTCATCCTAACATGGTCTTACTACTTGGCGCCTGCCCTGAGAATGGATGCTTAGTGTACGAGTTCATGGACAATGGGAGCTTAGATGACAGGCTCTTCCGAAAAGGAAACACCCCACCAATTCCATGGAGCACAAGATTCAAAATTGCAGCTGAAATAGCTACTGCACTCTTGTTCCTCCATCAGGCAAAACCTGAGCCGCTGGTCCACCGTGATCTAAAGCCAGCAAATATCCTTCTAGACCGAAACTATGTCAGCAAGATCAGCGATGTCGGTCTAGCAAGGCTTGTGCCACCATGTGTGGCTGACACTGTAACACAGTACCACATGACATCAACTGCAGGAACATTCTGCTATATCGACCCTGAGTACCAACAAACTGGGATGCTCGGCGTCAAGTCTGATATTTACTCTCTAGGAATAATGCTGCTTCAGATGATAACGGCTAAGCCTCCAATGGGCCTCACCCACCATGTGGAGAGGGCAATTGAGAAAGGAACATTTGCAAGGCTTCTTGATCCAGCAATAACTGATTGGCCAGTAGAAGATGCACTTTCCTATGCTAAGCTTGCCTTGAAATGTGCTGAACTGAGGAGAAAGGACCGGCCTGATCTTGCAACAGTAGTCTTGCCAGAGCTGAACAAACTAAGAAAACTTGGACGCGACCATGAAGCTAACAGACGACATAAAGGAAAAAGCTGCAGGACTGGCAGCAATTTCAGCACTCCACCAAGGCCACATAGCAACAACAATTCACAGCCACGGACAGGGCCACTCATGCAGCAGGTAGTTGACTCGGGCTTCGTTTCGGATGTCTTTCTTACTGCTTCCTAAAGCAGCTTTTTAGTAAAAAATACAAAATTTTTTGTATTTTTTACTAAAAAGCTGCTTTAAGAAGAAGTAAGAAAGCTGTCCCAAACGAAGCCTAGATCTCTAAACAAAACATGGCACAACCATATTCAATTACCTGAAATTTAACATTGTTCATGTTGTCAATTCCAGGAACAGGTTGCAAGCAACGCTGGTGTTACAGCAAAGTCGACATCACCAAGTGATGATGATGTCAAAGCTGGATAAAAGCACAGGATTCAAAACAAAAGAAGGTTTGCATAAGCTAAACGTTTTGGATGGATGTTACAGGCTTAGGATGGATATTAAAGGTGAAGAAAATTATAATTTTATGGCTGATTATAGTGTAGGGCATGTCAGCTGTAAGTTATTCATATTTATTTATTTTTTCCTTCTCCAATTAATAGAATCTGTATTAAAAAAAATTATGGAAGAATCATTGGTTAATCTTAATTCACAATTGCCTGAAGTTTGCTAACTTGGCTTCATGGAAGACCTCAGATGAAACAAAACTTGAAGGCTGTCAGTTCATTCAAATCAATAAATGAAGAGAAAATTGCTATACAACGGGATTCAGCAAGGCCGACATGTTGAAATCAGGGATTTTGTAAAATTAGAAACTTGGCTTGGATAAATTTGTCCCAGGTGCCATATATCACAAATGAAATATCAAAGTAACATGCGTATGGTATGATACACTGCTCCAGCGGATCCTAAGAACTTTTAGGAAATTTGTTAAGTCAGAATGATTCTAACAAAATGTAGGGGTTAGGCCATGCCTGAAGATGTGAGATTCAAATATTGCTGCCAAAATGGCTTTTGAAGAGGAATTGAGTGATGCATTCTCCAATAAAACTATCCCCAAGCTTTGGTTTGATCAAGCATGTGAGTGTTGAAAGGGATTTATTTGAATTATTTGCTTATATTTATAATTTTTATTCGTTTCCTACAATTTAGAAAGTAGATGCTATTTTCTATGAGGTTGTACTATTTCAATAGAGTAGTTTCTAGATTTTGGACAATTGTTGCTGCTTTAAAGTGATAAAATTTAATTTTATGATTGACTTAGGGTTCGTTTGGGACAACGGTTGCTTTTTATAAAGTGATAGCAAAGCTGTTGTTTAGAAAAAAAACTTTTTAAAAATTGCTAGAAATCAACTTTCTAATACAAAAATTTATTGAAAGTAGTCAAAAGTAGTGACCAAATAAAAATTGTTATTGATGTCTAAAAAATAAAACAGTAAAAAAATTGTCCCAAATAAGCCTTAGAATTTAATGTTTCCTATATCAGACTATTACTTTTTTTAAATGAGAACCTATTTGAATCATTATAACTAATCTAATAAGGGTTGAATGAAATACCCCCACCCCCACCACCACCTCTAGTCGGAAGTCTTCCACCTGTTTAATCCGAGTTTCGAACATCCAGTAGCGGTTCTCCACCTCCTATGGCTATAGGTCCTTCTGTGTCGAATCTTACCACCAATCTCCACATTCTAGCTACTATTTCTCTCCATTCAGAAGATATATTGTCCCATTCTCAAATTTCATGGAAACAATGGAATTTCACCCTATTTTTATAGGAAAATTGATAAAGAATTAGAGGAAATGGCAAAATATATCATTTAGAGTGTCACACTCTGGAATCGGAAGGCTGTACACTCCGGCCACACGGGTCATGATGAAATGATATAAAGACTTGTTTTGTATTTACATAGAGAGACATGCATATACAAGATACAACTGGAATATTAAGCACGCATCGAAGCATAAAGAAAAATGTCTTAATCCACCTTAGCCATGCCATAAACAACAATTTAGTTATGAAAAAAATATGATCTAATGTATATAAAAATAATCTAGAATTTGATTAAGTCGAACATCAAATTTAGATAAAACTTTCTCTTCAAAGAAAGACAAAACTCCTATGAGAAATTTAAGACTATAGGAATCAAATTTAATCTCACAATAAAATTGAAAGAAGTCTTAATTAGACTATTAGTAACATAAGAAGAAGAAAGAGAGAAGGATAGGGAGAAGGAGAAGGAAAACACACTGTAATAGGAAAAGAGTTTGAGAAGAAGAATTTGTTGAGAGGTGCTCGAGAAAGAAATGAAGAAGGAGAATAGGATTTTCGCTGCTGCTAAGAGGACAAAAGGGGGATAGAATGATGCCAAGGTTTTATTTATATAGCGAGGGAAGGTCGGCAAAGGCAGAATAATTTAGAAAGGCGGCGCAATCAGGTGATTTTCATGATTGGAGAGAGGGAACCCTAGCAAGGGAACCGCTTGGATCACTTGCCTGTGAAAGGAACTTTTATTAGGTCAGGACGCCTGACGTAGCTCTACATCCGGAGGCCAATAAAATGTCGTCACATGCTCTTACTTCTTACCGCACAGCCAGACGACCCGGACCGAAAACCGGTATTGCTATGTTCGTGTATTGCTAGGTATTGCTCGGTATTGCTAGATATTGCTTGACAATAATGAGAAATACCGCTCTTCCAAGACTAATACCGAGTAATACCTACCAATACCGAGTAATACCTACCAATACCGAGCAATACCTAGCAAAACTGGGGTATTACTCGGTATTGCTTGGTATTGCTAGGTCTTGGTCTTGACAGAGTGGTATTTCTCGTTACCGAGCAATACCTAGCAATACCCTGGTCTGCACAAATCAGCTAATACATAGCAATATCGTGTTCCAGTCCGGGCCAGGTCGTCTGACCGCACGGTAAAGAATAAGAGCATGTGACGACATTTTATTGGCGTCCGGATGTAGAGCTACATCAGGTGTTCTGACCGAATAAAAGTTCCTGCAAAAGAGACCAGCACTGTTATCGGCTTGCTCGGTCCCACCAGGACCAGGCCGATCCGGTTCGAGTATTACAGAGAGAGTAAAGACGGGAAGATGGAATGATTTCCGAACAAAATCCTTACTTCACTTCAGTAATTCTATTGCAACTTTACTTATTAATATGATATTTATTCCATACAATATTGTTTTCTTACGTATTTGTGTGAAACCCTAGCTGATTCCCGTGGGATCTCTTTTCCAAAGCCTAGTATATCTTATTGGCGGGAAACCCAAGGGATGTGAGAAACCTTCTAAGATATGATTGGGATCATGTAGTTAGGTTGGGAAAACTAAGGGTGCGTTTGGGACGGCTACAACTATAGGTAAGACGGGTTGTGAAATTATTGCACAGAAAGCTATTTTCTGAATTTTCCGTACATAAAACAATATTTTTGTTTGGATAGTATAACTGTAAACTGCTTTGATGCTGCTGTATAAGAATAATTTATATTACTACCCTCATTGTACATAAATTTAAACTATATAAATTCAAACAGTAGTTTTTGTTATTGTACAAAAACCTGCTTTAATGATATATAATTCTCTTCCGATTCTAATGATCATAATTGCATATGAGCAGAACATATATCCAGAGAATTGAGGATGAAAGGAAGGTTCAGAAATCAAAACTTCGAGATATCAACTGCTTACAGTGGAAATCAAAACCAACCTGATAAAAAACTTTAGGATATCATAATTGCATTGCTGCAGAACTTCATCCCATGAGACATCAGGCATATGAGCAGTTCTATATAATGCATAAAATGCCTTACAGAGCATATTACAATGGAAATCAAAATCATAATTTATTACTTATGCTGTAATAAATTATGTTTAACAAAACATAAAAACAACAAATTATTATGCTTTAATATTGTATGTAAACAAAAATATAGAATTCAATATAAGTAGATATGAAATGCCAATCCTCTAGCAGCCCTGAGTGCTCCAAAATACAAAAATAAGAATGAAATAAAACATCATTGAATAGCAATTGGAGATCACGAAGTTCCATCTTTTTCATGATTTCGTCTAGCAAGTATCCCCTGGAAACATCAAACAGAAAAGGAGAAGATGAGTTGAATAAATGAACAGCGAACAAATTTATTGAACTGTAAGAACTCACTAGACATGCCAATCCTAGTAGCACGACTTTGATCCGCCAGCTCGCATCTTGATTCTTCCCTGTCATGATTTTCGTGAGATAAATTCCCTTCGAAGCCTTGGATTTGTGAGTCAAATTATACGCAGGAAAATCATCTCTATCAGAATAAGCACCCAGTTAGAATCACCGGTAGGCTTCAGATGAACTTGGCCACGAACTATGTCCATCTTGCCCTAGCCGTTGCATTCCCCGTCAGATGCGGCATGAAGTTCCCGAAGATCAGAGATACGAGGTGAGGGTGCAGAGCGGATTCGGCCCGGGGGAGGAACTGAAAGAGCTGCCAAGAAGCCTTGGCGGAGACGGGACGAAACAGAGATGGAGAGAATATGTAAAAGTAATTCTATATCATATAGTGACAGTACAGAGAGCTTTAAATAAGCTAATATAGGTAAAGGTGTAAATAGACTAGGTACACTTTAATGTGAATGAACCGCATGCTAACAGTCTTCCTCAAATTAATCATTTAAGGATTGAATGGTTAATTTGAAATGAAGCTTGTTAAAGAGGGCAATTGAGAAAGGTTTAGTTATGATGTCCACGATTTGTTCTTTGGAAGAAATGTGCTTGATGGTGATGTCACCGGAGGAGATGTGTTGCCGAATGAAGTGGCTGTCAATTTCGATGTGTTTCGTTCGAGCATGGAAGACTGGGTCTTGGCGAGTGCGATGGTAGAGATGTTGTGACAGTGGATGATCGTCGGAGAGTCTTGTACAAGAGAGAGTTCGGCGGCTAGCGACGAAGCCAGATAAGTTCTGAGGTGGCTACAGAGAGAGCCTGATATTCAGCTTCTATTGAAGATTTGGTGACGGTTACATGTTTCTTGACGGTCCAAGAGATGAGATTTGGACCCAAGAAAATACAAAATCCAGAGATGGATTTCCTGTCGGTGTTGTTAGTGGCCCAGTCTGCATCGGTAAAGGTTCGAAGATGTAGATCGCCTGTGACTATCGGTAGGCCAAAGGATAGAGTGCCTTTGACATAGCATATAAGACGTTTGAGAGCTTGAAAGTCTTGATCCGTGGGCTGATGCATGTGTTGGAAAGTACGATTCGTTGCAAATGCTATGTCGGGTCTGGTAATTGATATATATTGAAGAGATCTAGCGAGACGACAATAGAGAGAGGGATCATGGAACGATTTGTTGGTGTCGAGTATGTGTTCTGAAGCAGGAGCAAGTAGTGTAGGTGAAGCCTTGCAATCAGTAAAGTGGGCCTTATTGAGAATTTTGGTTACATAGTGTTGTTGTGTGAGGAAGTATCCCTTGGTGTTTTGAAGAACCTATATGCAAAGAAAGAGGGAAATGTGTCCGAGCTGCTTGAGAGTAAATTGGGAGCTGAGATCTTGAAGGAGTGACTGGATGTAAAGAGAATCATTCCCTGTTACAAGAATATCATCGACATAGATTAGTAGAAAAATCTGAACGTGACTGTGAGTAAAAATAAGTAGAGATGGGTCGGAGAGGCTGAACCGAAATCCGTGAGATTGTAGGATGTTTGTTAGCTTTTGGAACCACTGCCTAGGTGCATGCTTGAGCCTGTAGAGGGATTTATGTAGCTTGCATACATAGTTTGGTGATCAAGAATCTGCAAACCCCGGTGGTTGGCGCATATAGATATCATCTGGAAGATCACCGTGCAAGAAGACATTGGAAACATCGAGTTGAAGTATTTGCCATTTTCTGTGCAGGGCAAGAGTAAGAAGTAGGTGGATGGTGGGCATCTTGGAGACGGGGCTGAAAGTCTCGGTGTAATTTTCTCCATAAATTTGGTCATAGCCCAAAGCGACGAGTCGAGCTTTGTAACGGTCAACTTGACCTGAAGGTATCACTTTGGTTTTGAACATCTATTTACATCCAAGAATTTTCTTGTTCGACGGAGGAGCAACAAGAGACCAAGTCATTTGTTTTTATAGAGCGGTGAACTCTTCGACCATAGCGAGATGTCAGTGGTCGAATTTGGTTGTTTGATTGTAGGTTGTCGGAGTGGAGGGAGGGGTAGTGTTGCTGAGTATTGAAAAGAATTGTTTGGGTTTTGATATTCAAGACTTGGATCTAGTTGTCATAGGGTGAATAGGACGGTTGGGAATTAGAGGGGCCGATTGTAGTTCTGAGCTCATGTCTTGGGTTGGACAGGGAGAAGCAGGCAATGTAGCGGGTTGGGTGTTAGGAGTAGAAGAGTGAGTGTGAAGTTTGGTGTTATCAGAAGAAATTGAGGGAATGGTTGCTGAAGTTGGGACTAGGAGTAGAGGGGAAGTGTCAGTCGTGGTAAGTAGAGTGTTTGGTGTGCATTTTGTGGCAGTTGAGGTGTAAGGAAAAATTTGTTCGTAAAAAACTATGTGACAAGAGATGTGAACTTTATGTGTGGCGAGGTTGTACGTAACATTTGTAACCTTTGTGGATGGAGGAGTATCTGATGAAGATGCAGTCGGAAGAGCGAGAGGCAAACTTGTTGGTGGTGTAGGGTTGTAGCCATGGATAACAGAGGTACCTGAAGGTGCGAAGGTGAGAATAGGTTGGAAATTTGTTATAGAGAATGTGGTAGGGAGATTGGAGCGAGATGGATTTGGAGGGGAGGAGATTTATGAGATAGTTGGTTGTGGAGGTGGCTTCAGACAAGAATTGATTTGGTAGTTGACACGCGTGTAGGAGAGTGCGGGTGAGATCTAGAAGATGTATGTGCTTGCATTCAGCTAGGCCATTCTGTTCAGGTGTATGTGGACAGCTTAGTTAATGGAGAATACCATGGTTTTGAAGAAAGGATTTAAAAGCGGTGCTCACGAATTCACCTCTGCCGTCGGAACGAAAGGTTTTTGGGGTAGTTGAGAATTGAGTGCAAACAAGACTGCAAAATTGTTAAAATTTTGTAAACGTTTCATTTTTAGAATGCATGAAGTAAATCCATGAAAAACGAGTAAAATCATCGATAAAAATTACGTAGTATGGAAACCCATTTAAGGATGGTTGTTGTGTCGGTCCCCACACGTCTGAGTGTATAAGCTCAAATGGAGACGAGGAAACTGAGCTTCTTTTGTTAAACGAGAGCTTATGGCTCTTAGCCACATTACAAGATTTGCATATAAATGAAAAAGATACATTTCAAAAATCAAGAATTTGTTTAGCAAGAAAAGAAAGAAGTCTATTGTTCGGGTGTTCGAGGCGGGCATGCCAAAGCTGGGAAGATGTGGTGCTGGCATGAAGGGCGGGGGGAGGGGCCTCCGGAGCTGGTCGTATGTGATACAGCCCGTTATGAAGATGTCCACGAAGAAGAAGATGATGGTCCTGAGAATCCTTTATTTCAAAACCATTAGTGTCAAATGTAATTGAGATTGAGATATCTGATGTTAACTTGGAGACAGATAGAAGATTGTGAGTAAGAGATAGAACGTGTAAAATATTGCATAACTGAAGCTTATGAGGTGTGTCCGGTAGTGGAAGCAAACCTTGGCCAGAGTTGTGAATTGGTAATGTGGAGCCATTGGCGACAAAGACGGTATCTTGGCCAGTGTAGGTGGACGGCTGCTAGAGATGAGTATTGTCCGGCGTCAAGTGTGTGGAGGCGCTGGAGTCAAGAATCCAATCTTGAGTCCCATAGGATGTTGGTTGAGCTAGCATGGCTCGAGGCCCGTTTGAAGTGGTTGGCGCGTACTTAAAGTTGCATATATGCCAACAGTTTATGGCTATGTGTCCTGTTTTGCCACATATTTGGCAAGTTGGGCACTGGTTGCTTATGTTTATGGGCTGCGTGACAGGATTAATCGGAGAGGATATTCTGGTTGAAGTATTATTGTTCCATATTGGGCGTCTTTGATTTCTCCCTTTTGCTTGATTGTAGGAAGTAACATAAAGAGTGGTTGTGGACGAAGGCGTGGATTGATCTTTGAGAAGTTCTTGATTGACATGGATTTCTTCACTGCAAAGTAGCAAATATAGGTTGTCAAGATCTGCGGGAATAGAAGAGGTGCGGATGGCTGTCTTGAAAGAATTGTAAGTAGTTGGGAGCCCATTAAGGATGGAGAGCACAATGTCTTCCGGATCGATCTTGGAGCCTGTGGCAGCGATGTTGTCGACGATGTACTTTATTTGCGAGAGATATTATTACATGGTAAGATTTTTCATTTGTAGGTGGTGAAGCTCGTTCTTAAGCTGAAGAACTCTCGAGTGACTTGAGGGCTACAATCGTCGTTATTCCAGTTATTCAATATCACTTGCTCAATAAATCATATGCAATCTAGTAATCTATATCACGTGTATAATGTCAGTACAGTGAATCAGTAGTAGCAGCGTATGTATCAATATCAGTAACAATCCTGTGACGACGTGAATGATTATGCTATAACAGTGAAATCGTGTAGTAACAGTAAATCCGTACAGTAACGATAAATCCGCACAGTAACGATAAATCCTCAGTAAATAAGTCCGTACTAGTAAATCCGTCAAATCAATATCGTATTATTAACATCAATCAATCATATCAATAGAATCAATTAGATAATTAAATAAAGAAATCAATTTCGGTCAATAGTATCAATTGGTATGAAATCATATAAAATAATCCAATCAATACATCGTGAAAAATAGTTGAAATCAAATCAATAAATCAATAATAACAATGAAAATAAATCAACGCATTAAAATCATATCAATACAGTAATGTTCTAGATCACGTGCTCGGTAAATCACATGAATCACATGTATCAATTAGTATTCGGTGTATCACGTGCCATAAGATCAGTGCAATGAATCAGTAGTATCGGTGAATCAGTAGTATCAGTATCGGTATCGGTTCGTAGTCGGTGTATCAATGAATCCATAATATCGATGAATCAATAATATCGGTATCCATAGTATCAATGAATCAATGCAATATCAATATCCATATCAGTATATGTATTCAGTGACATGTACAATATGCAGTATCAATAAAATCGTACAGTAACAGTAAACCCGTAAATCCGTCAGTAAATCCATAAAGTATCAATAAATCAATTCAATATCAATAAATCAAAAAATCGGTCGATATCAAGAAATTCATACAATAATCAATAAATCAATCAGTAAACAATAGATCAATTTAATATCGATAATTCCATCAATAAATCATAAGAACAATACTTTAAACATGCAATACAATACAATAGTCTTACTTAACAAGTACAATCACTGGTTATTAAGGCGTTTTTCAATGTATCGTTGTATATCCATTGTATATCCGTTGGCTCAATAATAGAGTCGTCACTCTTTGCCCGTCGGCCACCCGTCAGCATAATAATCTCCTTATGACTCTCAATCGTTGTATCCATGATCAATAGAGGATAACACCAAGCCCTTTTTAAAGGAAAGCCCGTCGGCCCATCATCCTGTACAGGTCAAATCAATCTCCAACCAACGGTTCAACCAGTCTTCACTTGTCTTTTAGAATATAATAGTAATAGATTCAATCATATGCACATTCATATAGAACAACAAATACAAATAGCTCAATTAAGGAGAACCCTTAAAATATCGTACAGTCGATAGAATTCCAAACAGAGTTAAAACACAGTTTAAGAAAATCACCAAATTACCAGAAATCGAATAAAACAACGTTTCAAAGCTTTACTTGTACTAAAGCAATATTTTCCAATGTCCAGATAATTTCCTATTCGATAAAAATTGCACCGAACTCAAAATATCTGGTGAAAACTTTCCAGAAAATGCTAAAATCGTACAAAACATCATTTCAATAACATACCAAAAGTTACGCGGTAAAAGTTTCGTTAATACAAAGATATGCACATTTTTCGGTAACAGAAACACAAAATTGAGCAAAGAAATACCAAAACTCAAAATCTTTGAAATCAGAAATAGGATTCGGAGTTCTTACTGCAAGGCGAACAAATCTTCCAACAACGGCGACAGACGAAAAGCGCACCGCGAGCTCCAAAACCAAGCACTCTTCTCTTTTCCTTCTCTTTCTCTCTCCAGCTTTTTCTCTCTCTTCAAAATGATCCAAAATATCTCAATTCAAATACTTATCAAACATGTTCGTCCTAGATGATTTCCATTCATCCCGGGACGATTTACCCTCTGGACAAATCTCGTCCAGACGAAGTGTATTCGTTCCTGGACGATTTTCTCTCTGGACAAATTTCGTCCCGACGGTTCGTCGAGGCTCGTACAGGTTCGTCCAGACGAACCATACAGATTCTTCACAATTTTCTTCAGTTCGTCCCATACTAAAGTTAGTTCGTACGGACTAACTGCACTAAAAAAATGCATTTCGGAGGAGTTTTACAGATATTGTGGAGAAGAGAGCAGAGATCAAATTGCTATCGATGAGTCGCTAGCAAGCAAGTTCTTGCATTGCTTCTATGGAGGGCGGAGCACTGCTGCCTATGAGGTGGCCGACGTACCCATTAGCATAAAATTGTTGGATGATCTGAATCCGCCAAATAGCATAGTTGTCAGTGTTGAGAGGATGAGGGATGAGGTTATTGATGTTGGAGACTAGAAATTTAAGAGGCGCCAGAATGGAGACATCGGCATTGTTGTCGGCGGGATTATAGGAAGAGGGAGGGAGGGAAGAAGTGGAGCTTTAGTCCCCCATTTGTGGCTCTTAATACCATGAAAGAGCTGCCAAGGAAGCCTTGGCAGAGACGGGATGAAACAGCGACAGAGAGAATAAAGGAAATGGAAAAGTAATTCTATATCATATAGGTGACGGTACAGAGAGCTTTAAATAAGCTAATATAGGTAAAGGAGTAAATAGAGTAGGTACACTTTAATGTGAATGAACCGCATGCTAACAAGAAGATGTGAGATACTTGACCCAGAAAGTTGATGCACGGATAGTAAGTCTTATGCTAAGGATTTGTCGTTGCCGACCACCCCCACCCGAGCTACAACAGTTGTTGTGGCATGGTCACGACATGACATCGTCGATGATGAGGAATATCAGAATAATCAAGCACTTTTGCATGAATGAGGCATTTACGACATTTTTGCCCTTTGAAACCACGGGAAGCAGTGAAAGGTCACATGAAGCAGTGATGGGCCGCAAAAAATTTTCCAACCCAGATCTGCTGTAATGCCCCCAAACATCCATTTAACAATTTTTTATACAAAACAACAACATCAAAGCCGTCCCAAATGGACCCTAAACTGAGACTTCAGACTAGTAGTGTGTGAGTGACACACATTAGAACACTCATAATGTCACCCAAACAATAGGAAGGTTTTGGACATTGTTTCTATCTAGGGATATAAATAAGTCGAGTCGAGCTCAAGACACAACAAACTCGAGATCGATTCATCACTCAAATAGACAACTCGAGCTCGAATTGAGCCCAACAAATGAGCTCGAACTCGGCTCGATCATTCAAACTCAAGCTCACGAGCTTGACTAGATATATAGTCACAAGCGATATTTTTTCTTTGTTGGCAAAGTCACTTACCATGGTGGAGCTAGCCATGGAGAGGTTGCAGAGAGTGCTATGCAGCCCATGCTTCGTCGAAATGAAAGGTCTCGAAAAGAAGCTAGAATTGGGTTTTTTTCTCTTTTTTTTTTTGAAAAAGCTATATAAAGTACAATATAATAAATGATGACATGATTTTTTTTTTTTGAAAACTTGTGTAATGTACACTTATTTTAAATATTGTCATTAAATGCATAAACTTTCTGATTTTAAATATTTATTTCAACTGAAAATTAAAAGTTTAAATATTTAATTTATTTAAACTAACAAGCCGAGTTTAAACAAACTCGAACTAGAGCTTGTGGCTCAATAAGCTGGACTCACAAGCTCATTAACGAGTAGACCTCTAGCCAGCTCACTAGCCGGCTCAGCTTATTTACAGCTTAGCTCTATCAAAGGGTGTTCTAGACCATTTTTTATATCAAGTAATGTGCTAGGATAAAAATAAGAAATTAGTGTATTTAAATATTAAAATCTCAAACATTGATAAGTAATCAAAAGAATATAAGTGTAGAGTGTTATCCTCTGCATATTTATCAAAATCAATGGCAAGGGAAAGAGAAGGAAAATGACGATTAGAATGCATGCAGTCATGCGAAACAAACATTGAGACACATCGACTATGGTTGAAACCACCCAAATTTTGCTGATTGCGAAACATATAGCATTTCATGCATTAGGACATCAAATTTATCAAAAGTTGTTTGCAAATGATTTGATCGGACATCAATGAAAAAGACGTGCATTATGCAAAGTCCCTCAAATGATATTCATTTACGAAACGAACTTTCTCATTACGTCAAGAACATTAATATTATTGGGAATGCACACCCGTATCATCTAGGTGGATGGAAAAATTCACACGTGCACGAGGCAACAACATGCAAATTGAGACGCATGAAAGATGAGATGTGAGAAATTATGTGTGACAAAATTAGTATATATAAATATATATCCCTCCCACTCAAATCCTACTAGCTGCGAGCCCTATCATTGCACATCCTCTTAGTCGCCCATTTAATTAAAAACAATTACGATAATCTACTAAGCTCTTTCATTTTATTCAACTCAGTTGCATGGACTATGCCAAACAATTAGGGCTAAACACCAGGCCTAACCACCATCAGTATAATCCACAAGATGAATAAAAGAACCAAATAGAAACAATCCTCTAGATGCCCCACTAAAGTATCAAATGATCCAACAAACAATAGCTAAATATAAATGGTGGGGAGTTAGCATAAATTGACTAACCTACCCAACAACAAAGGAATATCAGGTCGAGTACTACTAAATAATTCAAGTTGCCTAACAACTATCAAAATACAATAGGATTAGGGAGAAGATCACCCTCCTCATATGATAGTTTGTGCTTTCTTCTAATAAAGTATCTATAAGAGAAGATTTTTGAAGGTCTACTAATGTAATCAAAGCCTATGCATACTTATATTAATTCAAGAAAATATCAAAGTGATTAGTGTGAACTTTCAAATCTAAGAAGAGCACCAGACATCTTTATATAAAACAATGCAGCCTAAAGATATTGGAGGCAACTAGCCTGTGCCAAAGCTATCTCAAAGATCATAATGTCAGCAATATACAAGATAGAGAATGATAACACCATTAGATGTTTTGCAAACAAGCAAATATTAGTCATAGTTGCTTTGCTTAAAGAAGAAATGAGGATTGACCAAAATTTATTAAATCATGCCTAAGGAGCTTATTTCAATCCATATTCTGAGTGTTTCAATTTACATATATCCGAAGAAGATGTGAAACACCAGTTAAAAGAATCATCCCAATTTTAACCTTAAGGTTTCCATGCAGAAAGACATTTTTAACATTTATTCAATAAACTTGCCATCCATACGAAGAAATAGCAATAGATATAATCATTCATTCTGTAGTTATTTTGTTGGATATTTATATAACAATTTTCATCAAAAACTAATTTTTCTTGCTTTATTCATGACCACTTGAACAATAGAAAGAGATTTAGTTGATACTTTTATATGATAAATAGTCAAAATTGAAATTCCAAAGTAAATTTTCTTTGTAAGATGTTCACCAAAAATATTCAAATTTGAGCTCATGCATTGGTGCCATGAATTATTTCTCCAAGGAGATATGCTCATGGGTCGAGCTCGGGCTCGCTATTCAATTTTTTGACACGACCCAAAACACGACCCGAACCCGACTCGGAAAAATCCGGGTTCGGGTCAACCCAAACCCGAAACGGGTCGGGTTCGGGTTGAACAAATCAACCTGTTTTAAAAATCGGGTCGGATTCGGGTTGACCCAGCAACCCGAAATTGACCCGAAAGTGACACGAAAACTCATATTTGACCCGAGAACCCGAGATTGACCCGATTTTGACCCGAAAAATAGCAATTTTAAGTCAACTTCGGGTCATTCGTGTCGGGTCGGGTTGAATCGGGTCGGGTGAACCCGACCCGCTGACCCGAATTGACACCCCTAACTCTGAGGAGCCAAGTTTGGCTTGCCTTTGAGTTGACGAGCCAAGCTCCAGTTAGCCCTAAGTTTTGCTCGACTCCACTTGCTTACACTCATGATCAAGTTGATCATTTTAGCACTCATTTATTTACAATTGACAAGTTTTGGGATTTAATATTTAAAAATTTAGTATAATTTAATTTTTAGTTTAATCAATTTTAGAAGGAAATCAAATGAATAATAAAAAAAATCAAAGAATGCCAAAATTAAATTACATGAACCTATTATTTAATAGGGGAATATCTGTATGATCATTAAAAAAAGGGGTGACTTTAGTCAAGCTTAAGTTCAGAATTGGCATTAATGGTGTAAGCGAGTCAAGTTGACTCATGAGCTAGCTCGTTTTATAAAATCATTATTTTTGACAATGCGCACAATCTTGCGTCTGAGCCTACGCCGACGACTGACCAGTCAACGCAAGGTGAAGTCTTCCCTCCAACTAGCTTCTTAGCCCACGTGCTCCAGCTTACACGCACCCAAATTACACCCAACATCACACCCAATATTTTGTCAGCATTTTTAGTATTTTTTATCTTTTGAAATATAAAAAATTGAAAATTTCTTGCTTTTAATTATCAATATAAAATTATAAATATATATTCATAAATTTAATATTTAATTAATAACAATAATAAAAAAATCACAACGAAATTCTTTCACCAAATAGAAATGAACCCACGCCATTACGATTTCTAAAGCTTTTTTGTTCTGTGCTTACGCAGTGTCTCCGTTGAGCCGCCACTTCATTTTCTCTCTTTATAGGAGTGTGGATTCTCTTCTGTCGCCGGCGAATTGAGGCGGCAGAGAAGAACGCAGGCCGCCATGAGAGAGGGGCGACTGAAACCTAAGCTGAAGCTTGCGCTCCCGGCGCAGGAGGCCTCTATTAAGAAATTCTTGTACCCGTTCTCATCCTTCTCTAAGGAGTTTGGTTCTGTGTTTGCTCAGGGTTCTGATTGGTTTGTCACTTTTGCGCATGGGTGCAGGACGGAGAGCGGAACGTTCAGGCATGAGGATTTACTGGTTAATAAGGATGGACTTCGGATTGTGTCTCATAGCGAGGAGGGCGAGGTATTCTTGGTCTGTTTTATGTTGTTTTATCCGGTTAAGTGGGGGTTATAAGCCTGAAGTCGTTTTGGGTATGGAGTTTCTCTGGCTTTTAGCCATTGATTGGGGCACTGGGTGCATTTTCTGTGTTTGATAATAGGCGCTGGTGGAAAATTTGGGTTGGGTGGGTTGATTACTGGTCTTTTTCATGCCTTGAAACCCCAGAGCAGGATAAGATTTGGCAGTGTTAGATATGATAGAATTTGAAGCATTGAATATTTCTTCTCTTTGGCAATTTTTTAATTTCTTTTAAATTAATTAAGTTTTTGTCCTACACAGAGTTCAGCAGCTTATTTTTTTCGGTTATATATTTTCAAAATCTTTGTAGAGCTGGTATGAACTGCGAAGTTCGTGTAATTTCTTTTCTGTTCTATTTGTATGGATGGAGCTAGACTAATAGTTTACGATGTGGCTTACCTTTTAGTTTATTAATTAGAAAGGAAATTCGTTTATAAATTTGGATGCAGGCTTTGCTTCAATATTTGAAGTAAGATGAAGGAGAATGAGATATATAGTCGGTATTGAAATGCTATACTAAGTACCATCTGCTTGTAGACTCAACGAGAAGCTATAAGTTCCAAATGTAAGGAAATGTAATTTTTCATGTAATTAAATACAAATAACGCATGTAATTTTGCTGATAGGGATTCAAATGGAAAACATTAAAGTGACTGTTGAGAGCCTTGAAGTCATGACAATTAAAATTCTTTTTTTTTTTATAAGTTTAACTGTTTAAGCTTATGTACCATGGTTACTTCCTTTTATATATGGCGTCAGAGGTGAGCTTGGGGATAATATCTAATATGGTATTAATGTGATGCTGAAGACTATAAAACATGTTTTTCAAGAATTCAATATATCAGCTAGGTGGACATTTGATGTTATGTAATTAACATGTATTTGAAAAGGAATAGTTACGCAGCTCTCCTTGATTTGTTTGTTGGGAGTTTGGCTCCCAACTAAGAGGTCATGGGTTTGAGTCTCGCATATGTGTTGGTGTTTTTGAAAAAAAAAAGAAAAAAAAGACAAGTTTGCATGACAGAGCGTTGGCCAATAGTTTGTGATGAAAGAGATTGAATATGGTTAAATGATTATTGTACACCCATATTTGCTTAGCTCACATTGATTGATTTATCATTAGTCAAAACTAGATCCAACCAATTGTTGATTTTGAACAGCTTAAAACACCTTTAACTCGCCAAATTTGAAGGTTCTAAGGGGCATAAGCTGCCCAGAATTGAATTTCATAAGCCACCCATGAGCAAGACCTTATTCGGATCATGACACTTAGCTATTGAACTCGCTCCTCTCACCAAGTCACCCACTTATCAAAGCTATTCCCCGAAGAAGTTGGCTACTCATCCGGAGTACTCGTATGCCGACTAAAATTCAGCAAGGAGGACTTAGTAAGGATGGTTATCCTCAATTTGAAAGTCACCCAAAGTTCCCACCTAGCAGACAACTAGTTTTAGACTTGATAGGTATACAACTAGTTACATTGAGTCCATTTTTATATACTTTCTTTATAATTTTATCATGTACGTAGCCGATTATGTAATGTTGATCTTGGCCATTACCTATAAATAGGGGTTCACAAGCCATACGCAAGCTTATAAAAAAATCTAGTACATGAAATTTAGGATGATTCCCCATACATTTGGTCCTACCTTTACCTCACTAAAATTTTTAAAAGATTTTCTTAGACGTTCTCTGCTAGAGTTGTCTCTTAGCTCGGTTTAACTCACCCTCTTTATTTTAGAGGTCAATCAAGTCACTGATATATAGGAAATATGGATGCTCGAAGATTCCATGATCATCATGATAAAATTATGATTGATCAAATATGTCGTATGGATCTAAGTGTTGGGTGATAAATAAGTCATTGATAGCCAATTTTATTATGGTTGAAAGTAGAATATTAAGAAAGATGTGTAGTAAATATGAGAATGCTAAATAGTAAAATGATTATATTAGGTAGACTATGAGAATAACACCTACTTAAAATAAGATAGATGAGAATAAACTTAATTTTTGTTGCCATGCACAAAGGAGGAAAGCAAATACACCCACAAAAAGGTTAGATAAAGTTAGTTTGGGGAGATTAGAAGGTAAAAAGGGTAGAGTAAAAGTAATGTGGATAGAAGTTGTGTAAATAGATTTGATAGAATAAATTTAACACATTAAGTAGCACTTTATATGAATTAATGGGGAACGAAAATTCTTAAAACAGACCCAAAATAATCATGATAACTTTAATGATAAAATGATTAATAAAAGCCTAGAACATACGAGTGAAAAAAGAGAGAATAGAGTATGTATGGAGTCCGAATGTGAGGTATTTGTTTGGGCTTAATGTTAATAAATGGTTAAAGGTCCCATTAAACTGGTAGTTTTGATGAAGGGTTAAGAAAATCATATTGCAACATGGTGACTCTTGATTTAATTTAAAAAAAAAAAATTAGGGTGGAAATTTGGTTGACGTTTATGGTTAATCTGTTCAATATGTTCTTTTTATATATGATTTTTTAATGACAATGGTCTGTTTCATTGGCTTTTTATTTTATTTAAATTGTTTGGCAATCATAAATATTATGTTAGTTTGTGTGGAATCAGATTGTATCGATCAATCAGGTTATATTGTTATCTCAGACCTCAAGTCAATTTCTCGTGCTCGCTGGGGGTTACAGGGGGGGGGGGGGTCCTCCCCCTGCTTGGGTTTGGGTGCTTTGCACCCTTTTTTTTCTTTTATACAACGTTCTGGTGCTGCAAAATTTTTTTTGGGAGAAATGACAGAGAGCGGAGTTCCACAAAGCTGTCAGGCAGATTGGAGGCAGATCATTGAGCATCTCAACACTCCAAATTGGCGTCAGAACACTTCGAGGCGGATTGAATATTTTTTCTTTCTCGTTTTTCTCAAGGGTGGCGTCCCTTGGTGGTATATACATGTTTTTCCCTTTTGTTTAGTTTATGTGAATGGTGTAAGAGAAGAGAAGTAAGGAGAGAGTGATAGAGAAGAGAGATATGCACTTATTTCACCCAATTTTCATAATAGGTTTCTTGGTTTGGTGCGACTTGGTGATTTTTTTCATATTTCGGATTTTTCCACATTAAATCCTTGTATCCTTTTCTTTCTTCTGCAATATATTTTTTTTTATTTGTTTTGGTGAGTGGTTTACTTTCACATCCCCAACATATTATAGTAATTTTTTATTATGGTTAATGCAGAATGCAGAAACGTGCATCCTTTGAACAGTCTGCCAATGATTTCTTTGAAGTAGCACTTCCAGATCAATGTTTTTATGCTTTTTCTATATATCTTTAGTTATCCCTATGTAATCTGTGTTCTTTGCTTTCTCCACTTTAGCACATACATTTAAATTTTTTTCTTTTAAAAAAAAAATTCAGGTGCATCTTATTAGACCATTGGACAATCAGTTGGCATTAGCTGACATGGACATAGTTAAAGTGATTGGGAATGGTAGTGCTGGAATAGTACAATTGGTTCGACATAAGTGGACTGGCCAGTTTTTTGCTCTTAAGGTATGCAGCAGTGTTATGATTTGTTACACTTAACTGTTCTTAAATTTTTCTGCATTTTTTATTTCATTATTTACCTTTTATGTCCATTTCTGTGTATTGGGTTTTGTTTGTTTGTCTTTTGTTCTTTGTGTTCTATTGTTCTCATTGAACAACACTTTTAAATGGCTTTCTTGCCCTCTTGTTTCTATACTCCATTGAATTGCAGTTTTCATTTGTTATGCTTATGGGACTTTTGTTTTTTTAATTAAAGTTGCCTTGTTATCAAAATTTCCGCTAGCTCGAAGTTGCAAGTCAACTTCTACCTTTTTTGACTGAGTAGTAGTGTCGCACCCTATTTCACATATTGGATTTTCAAATTTTTGGGTGAGCAAATTGCAATTAATTAGAACCATATGATTTGCAAATTGCATACACCATGATACCTTATATCAAGCAACCATTATAAGCATCTCCACCACCAATTAAAAAAAAAAGATATTTGACTTAATCTTATTGTAATTGTAAATTCATTTGTTGCTTGACTTAATCCTATTGTAATTGTAAGTTCTTTGGTTGCTCCACAATTACTTATAATTCTAATCAATATCCCATAATTTTAACAACTAAAATGCCCCTTAGATGCAAACCAATAAGCTATGATACACAATAAACTTCTCTATATACTTTCTCATTATCAATTAAAATCATATGAAGATTCTTCACTATCAATGTTTTTTTTTTTCATTATCTTAGTAAAAAAGCCATCATCATAGTGGATCTTCTTTACAATAATTCAAATCGACTCTTTAATACTACTTGATTTTTTTATCTGTCTATTTTCAATTATCCTTTCCCACAAACTTCATTATGTGCCTCATAAATTTGATTTTCCTACAAGTAAGATATGATTCCCTCTATAAGTTTGATTCCCCTAACTTCGTATGACTATTAGGTCCATTCCTTTACAATGAGGATTTGATTTCTTATTTAAGTTTTATTTAGCTTGATTTTTTTAGCGAATTCCTTAGAAAATTATTGTTATTATTTATTCCATGTTATTATATTTGGCCGAAAGGTTTATAACATTGACTTATCTGTGTAGATTATACAAATGAACATCCAAGAGAAAGTACGCAAGCAGATTGCCCAGGAGTTGAAGATTAACTTGTCATCACAGAGTCCGTACGTTGTGGTGTGTTACCAATCTTTTTATGACAATGGTGCTATATCAATAGTCTTGGAATACATGGATGGTGGCTCTCTGTCAGACTTTCTAAGGAAAGTTGGATCGATTCCTGAGCCATATTTGGCAGCAATCTGTAGTCAGGCTAGTATTCAATTGACTTTTTCCTTGTTAGTATTGAATTTTCAGCTGAAAGCTCACTCTTCATTCATTCAGGTACTTCGAGGATTAATATTTCTCCATCATGAAAAGCATATTATTCATAGGGACTTGAAGCCATCAAACATACTTATCAATCACAGAGGGGAAGTAAAGATATCTGACTTCGGTGTGAGTGCTGTTTTGGCAAGTTCTTCAGGTCTAAGAGATACCTTTACTGGGACTTACAACTACATGTCTGTGAGTTCAAGCTTGAATCTGTTTCTTTTTATATTAAGAAATAACTTGATTTCTACCTGCTTCATTATCAATGTTCTTTCTATAAACTATTATTCTTGTATTATATTACTTGTCAATCATAAAGCTTGGGATTAATATTAAAATATTATCTCCTTTGCTAGCCAGAAAGAATCAGTGGAGAGAAGCATGGTTATCCAAGCGACATATGGAGCTTGGGTTTAGTTATGCTTGAGTGTGCAACAGGTCAATTTCCCTATCCGCCAGTTGACAGTTTCTATGAGATTCTTGAAGCTGTTGTCGATAAGCCAGCTCCGTTTGCCCCTCCAGACCAATTTTCTGAAGAGTTCTGCTCATTTATTTCCACATGGTGAGTATGTGTTTACTCCTGAACGAGACTAGCTTGTTTGGCATTTCAGAAAGTCTATCTGGCTTTTCAAATTACTCTACTTGTTTTTGTTGCTTTTTTTTTTTTGAAAGGGCGTTATCTTCATCTATTTTTGTGTAGTTTGAGCTTATTTTGCATGCATATTACTTTTTTTATTTTCCACCATATAAAGGTTTTGATTTCATTTTTTCAGCTGATTTGGAGTTGCATATGCATTTGTTATATTAAACTTTCATACAGTTTCAGCTGATTTTTATCTTTTCAAGGATTTGATGGTAGGAATTTAACAGCATACGGAGAAATAGCATTAAAAAATTTAGTATTTTTTTAAAGTATGACTAATTTCTATTATTTTTCGTAAGCTTTGACTAAATCTGCCTCGTGTTGTCCATCTTTGGGCTATTTTTATGTTAAAGTAAACAACAGTACGGGGCTAACGTGCATCTCAACTAGGTAAACATCATGCAAAATATAGTTGCAATCATTTTTGTAGACTGGCATTTTTTACTTTTCTTTTCGGTCCAGATAAAATGTGAGTAATATAATCCCTTAACTAGAATTTTATCTTATGAGTTGTTCACTAATTTAATGATGAATGCCCCTTTCCTTTCAAGTATTGGGTAGCACCGTAGCAAACAAGTCTCTAATAGCTAAATTTAGCATGTTGGAAATTAAAGTGTCAAGATAGATGTTGTGTAATAAAAAAGATAGATATGTGACAAAATTAAAAAGGGCAAGTGGAAGAATGATTATATTAGAGGAATGGTTAAATTATCATCTATTGAATACGCGTTATTTGAAAATAGACTTAATTGATTTGGACATGGATACTGAAATATACATTTAGATAAAATTAGCGTAAAATTATTGGGGAAAAAAGGGTTGAACTTATGGAGATATAGCTAGAAGTTCAAAAACGTTTGCAAAAAAAAAGTTTTAGCGCATCTTTCAACACTCCAAAAACCAATAAATTGTAGCTCTTAAGCTTCCACACGAGGCATGGAGAGCACTTAAGAGTGCATAGGGCTCCCTATTAAAAGATGATTCTAAGCTTCAGAAAGAGTTATGAAGTGCGGGTGCTAGAGAATAGGCTCCCATGGTTATTGAAAATGAATGATACAAGAGCAATTGTATTCTAAGACTGATTGCAGATCTAAAACACTCGTTCACAAGTACTTCATGTTGTTGTGGGACTAGCTAAAGTTGGTTCTAATGGAGCTTCACATGGATTGTGAGAGTAGAGCAAGATTTGACTCCATTGGCCAACGGGGGAGTAATTGGACCACAAGGATACTTTTTGAGGGAGCTTAGACAAAGAATTTGCGAATGTACTTACACTAATAAAAATTAGCAGATATTTTGTTGCTGATATTTTACTGTGGATCATTAGCCATAAGTCTTCAACCTTATTGATAGAAAATTTGTGAAGGTTACTAAGAACTTGGGTTTGATGTTAGCTCTCCGGCCTATTAATCTGATGCACATTGGAAGTAAAAACAGCAAATAAAAGAGGAGAACAACGTAGGAATAAAGGTAGGGCTGATTTTCCTTTTTCTCCAATAATAAAGCAAGATACAATTGATCTACTCATCTACTATTTGAGAGATAGATTAGCTCTTCCACAAACCCTAGACACCGCTAGGAACAAACAACAAGTACTAGGAAAATAAACTCAGCAATATCATAAACTAAACCCTAGACAACTCCCCCTTAAAGTCTTAGAACACAATAATATAAATAGAACCTTTCTAATCAGCATAAACATAATTTAGAAATTTTTTCTAAATAATTAGGCTCTTCCTAATTAGGTTGAACATAATTTAAGAAACATTCATAATCAATTAAACCCTTCCTAAACAACATAAACACAATTAGGAAATTTTTCTAAACAATTCTCCCTTAATTAGGAACCTTCCTAAATAGCTTCCCCTTGATTCCTCTGCCTTATATAATGAATAATAGTTCCCTAGGCCAAACAAGGTGCCCCCCCCAGCCCGGCGTATCAATATTCCCCTCCCAAAGAACCATCTTGTCCTCAAGGTGGAATGAAGGAAATTGTTGCTGAAGAATATTTTTCTAGTGCTTCCTCTTATCAATTAATTCTAAGAGGGTAGCCGAAAATGTGTTTGTGCTCCCAGGATCTAGATAGCGTTCAAAATTCTATTTATATTCCCTCACAAAATCAACATGCTTATTCACAACATTTGCAGAGAAACAAGCCCAACAAAGTGATGCATTACCAACACCAAGAAGCTGCTCCTCAGGGAGAGTAATGAATCTCGAGCCTATTTTCGATAGCAATGCCTCAAGTTCATTGGCCAAGTTTGGGTGCTTGTTCTTGAGAGCTTCCATTATGCCCTTTTGCAACATCCAATGTACTAGCAGTAGAAACAACCCAACCAAGTGCAGCATTACACCTAAATGAAAGTTGGTTGTTTTCTTGAGCATCTGCAGCTTGTGGAGGTTGTTGGATGAGTATAAAGTAAATTCAAGTGAATATTTTTTTGTTTGATATAAAATAAATGCTGTGTAAAGTTCAAAGATTGTGGCGACCAACAGTGTTCTACGACGGTAGTGCTGTCCAGCGGCCAGCTATGGTGGTGTCCCGTTGAGGTTTGCGGTGGTGGTGTCTAGTGGAGGGTGGCTGCGGCATCTGACGACGAATAGAGGTGGTGGTGGCTGGCTGCGTGTGCCAGCGGCGCTGGCTTGCTGTGGGTGGTGGCGGTGGCTGCCAGTGTGGCCGGCGGGAGCGGCGCTGGCTGGCTGTGAGTGGTGGCGGTGGTTGCCAGTGTGGCCGGCGGGTGGGTGGTTGAGGTTGGTGGCGGTCAAGCAAGTTTGCTTGCGGTGTAAGTGGTTCTCGCTCAAAACTGTGCTAATTTAGTTTACCTCAAAAATGAACTAGAATGTTTTACAGTATATTTACTTTATATTCCTTTTTCATCTAATCAAACACCAATATTTTCAAAATCTCTGCACTTGGAATACTTTATACTCATTTTACTTTCAACCAAATAGCCCCTTAAAGTAAAATGAATGCAATGTAAATTAAAATTATGGTGGTGGTTGGCGACGATGGTGGTTGGGGGCGTTAGCAGGCGGCAATGGTGACAGCTGGCAGAAATGGTCAATAATCAAAACAGGCAGATGGCGGTGGCGGTGCTTAGTTGATCAAATGAGGGTGGTGGCCAGGAATGGTGGTTTTGGCTGACGTCGGCTGATAGCGATGCCTCGTAGTGGCGGATTGTGGCGCCCGACGGCAAGTTATGGATGGAGGTGGCTGTGGCGGCAACTGACAACGACGACCAATGGAGGTGGTCGGCGACAAGGTAGCTTGCTTGCATTGAAAAGAAATTCGCTCAAAATTGACCAAGTTTACAATTCATCAAAAATAAATTGAGTTAAAAAGGAATTCACTGGAATTTTATAGTACATTCCTTTTCATCCAACTAAACACCAATATTTTCAAAACATCTAAAATATTTTACACATACTTTACTTCAAACCAAACAACCCCTTAATATTTTTCGATAAGTGTAAACTTTTATATTTTCATCTGCGTGTCATTGGAATTGTGCTCTATGTATATTTTCTAAATTGAAGTTTTTTCATCTTCAATTCTATTTCTGCTGAAGTGGCACTGAAATCAATGTGCTTGATTCTCTTGTGTCTTAACTAAATGAAGAGTACATCGACTATCACTAAAAAATGTTGAACTATTTTGGTTCAAATGTAAGTCCTCAACTGTGCCTCCTAACTGAATAGATTCTTCTATGGCTTCAAAAAAAGTATAATATACTCCACCTTTGTAGTATATAAAGTAATTGTAAAAGCTAAAGACAAGCCTTCAAACTAATGCCACATCTAGAGAGACTAAGGACATACCTAATTTGATATATTCTCCTATCAGGATCATCATATACCTAAATAAAAAAATCCCACGACATTGTAATAAGATTTGTTCTCTTATATATATCAAATGATAATCTATAGTGGCTTCAAAATACCTCAAAATTCATTTCATTGCCCCTAATGAGCTCAAGCAATCCTATCCATTTACTTACAACACTACGTGCATGTCAAATGTCCAAACGTGGCCATTCCACACATGATGTTTCTAGTTGCAGTAGCATAAGACACTCTAGTCATATACTAGTGTTCTTGTAACTAAGGAGAGTAACCTATTGACTGTAATATCCAAAATTTCAGGTAAAAATGTTAAAATTCTCATAATAGTTTTGAGCTTTTATTTTTTTCTTAAAATAATAATAATAATTTTTAAATCACTGCTAATTTAATTACTATGAAAGTATTTAACATTTACTGTAATGAGATTTAATTATAAGTATTTTTTAATTGGAATAACTTTAATACTAATTATTAGTATGTACTGTTAGTTAATAAAAATGTTAGCCCTAAAGCAATTTTAATATATTAATTAATGGTGTTTCATACTCCATTACAGCACTAAGGTTATATTAATTAATATTCCGTTTCCCTCTGTCAGCCACTAAATTGAGTTTGCATTGGTTGATCACAATCAAATGGCATGGAAAGAATTTTCCCTATTTCCTATTATCTGAACCGTGGCTTATAAGGACTGAAATGACGTGATATAGAGCAGTTATTCTAGAGATTTTTATTCCTTATCCGCTCTGTCACGCAAGCCCTTTCTCTATTCTAATTTCACGGAAGCCAACAGAGGGAGTGAATTCGACGCAGTGTTGTATATGTAATGGGCGGCACAGTGGAATTTTTCTAAAGGATCCGTAAGCATGCAGGCAGCTTAGTGATTTGGAGTGATAAGTATGTGTAGTGAGCAGCACTGTGCAGTAAAGCAAAGTTCGGCACAGTGTAACATAGGAGTTTGGTTGTGCAGGAAAAGGTGGGTAAGGAAAAAAAAATATTGAGACTGTTTGGCATTGGAGTAAGAAGCAAAGGAAAGCACTGTGGGGTGTTACATTGACAAACAAAAATGACTAGCTTGTGAAGAAGTGACAATTTATAGTCTGCAAGACAAATATTTCTTATACCTTTTTACTACATCTTTTTGTGTTATAAATTAAATAGTTATTTCCTATTATCTGAACCGTGGCTTATAAGGACTGAAATGACGTGACATAGAGCAGTTATTCTAGAGATTTTTAGTTGGATGAAAAAGCAAAGTGAATTGGAGTGATAAGTATGTATAGTGAGCAGCACTGTGCAGTAAAGCAAAGTTCGGCACAGTGTAACATAGGAGTTTGGTTGTGCAGGAAAAGGTGGGTAAGGAAAAAAAAAGTACTGAGACTGTTTGGCATTGGAGTAAGAAGCAAAGGAACGTACTGTGGGGTGTTACATTGACAAACAAAAATGACCAGCTTGTGAAGAAGTGACAATTTATAGTCTGCAAGACAAATATTTCTTATACCTTTTTACTACATCTTTTTGTGTTATAAATTAAATAGTTATCTTTGCATTTTTTATTATCTCTGTCCCTACAATCTTATTGCACCATGATCAATCCTGTCAAATGTTGCACTCAAATTAACTTTCAATTTCTATATTTGTGTTATCTCTCTATTTGCAATCATTAACATACCCGATCACATATGCAAAGATTCATCTATAAACTGCTTATAATACTCATAACTGTCAAATAGGTTTCTCTTAAACTTATGAATGGTATGAAATGATCTAACTTCTTGTAACACTAGTTAGGAGATTGTTTCAGATCATATAGAAAATTCTTCAATAGGCACACCAAATCTTCTTTTCCTATAGCTTTAAATCATGATAGTTATTGTATGAGAATGTATTCATCTAAATCATCATGTAGAAAAAATTATCTTCAAGTCCAAAGTATTCTGATGCGAAGTAGATGCAGAACTTGAAAAAAAGCTCAACTGAATATTCAATTTCAGCAAAACAGAAGTTGGTAGTAAGTAAACGATGTAAAAGAACACTTAAGAACATTTTTTTATTGGATTGTATATGAAGGAAAAGACAAGACAACTCCCTCTTAAATAGTCCTAGAACACAATAACATAATTAAAACATTCATAAACAATTTAAACATAATTTAGAAAATCTTGCTAAACAATTAAGCATAATTTAGAAAACCTTCTTAAACAATTAAATATAATTTAGAAAACCTTCCTAAACAAATTAATATATTTTAGGAAGTCTTATGTATTCTAGAAAGTATTAAAAAATATTCAATTAGAAAGCATTAAAAATGACTTTTTTTTTAATTAGATTTAAATAAGAACTTAACTCTTAGGTTATGTGCATAACGAAGAAAAAAATTCAGGTAGCCAATTCCACATATTCTACTTGCCATAACGCAACATTCATGACTTTTGCACAATTCACGGCTCTATGGGATGTTACTCAAACCTTCAATAGGATCCATTAAACAAATTGCACCTAGCAAGCCACGGCCCATCTGATGATCTACTAGCACATTTATGGCCCATTAGGAATCCAACAACATGCTAGTCTCATTCCAACAGAAATGTCCCAATTAGTCACAACAAAGAATTCCAACTTCACAGCCTGATTTAGGCTTCGTTTGAGACGGTTTTTTTACTGCTTCCTAAAACAGCTTTTTAGTACAAAAGTTTTAATATTTGTACTAAAAAGCTATTTTAAAAAGCAATAAGAAAGTTGTCCCAAACGAAACTTTAGGTGTGTTGGTTCCTTGGTTCAGTCGTTGATTCTCTCTGGTTTGCCATTTCATTTTTTTTTTATTTGCTCCTTTGTATGTCACCTTTAAAACTGGTTTTGATGGACTTTTCGTGCTGAATTGTTACCGATAGCCGTTTTATCATTCTCACTGATTTCATTTATTATTGCAGTGTACAGAAGAAGCCCGAGAACAGACAATCTGCACAGTTGTTACTGGTATGTTAACTGTATCCCATTCATCTTCTATCATCCTTCTATTTCTCTGTTCTTAAAGGTCATTGAGCTGCTACTTTTTTCATATTTTGTTCAGAAACACCCTTTCCTGATCAAGTATGACGGTTCGACCATTGATCTTGCTTCGTATTTCACCAGTGCTGCTGCTCCTTTAGCTACCTTCGGCGACCAGATATGATTGCTTCATTTTTTGGCGTTAGATTTCTTTCTTAGAGACTACCATGGATTTCATATCATCAAATGCGCCAAAAGCATGCCACACAAAACAGAAGTAGCTTTTGGTTGAGCACAGTTGCTTGCTTTTTTTTGGAGGGATTATTACATGCGGAGTCCGAATGCATAGAATCTTTCGGTTTTGTGATTGTGAACGGTAAAAGTTCAGTGGTGAACAGTAAATGCACTTTATTGTTCACAGTCACAAAACCGAATGTTTCTCTATGTCCGAACTCCGCACATAATAATCTCTACTTTTTTTTACTGCAATTCTTGGGTTCTTCTACACTGTATCTGTATGCGATCGAGAGATGCTAAGCCTGGAGAGTCATTGCAGTGATTCTATGTATGGATTGGGAGGCTGAAATAATGGTGTAAGATAACAAATTTAAGGTTTTTGAGATGTAAGAAATGTTATAGATGTGATAAAGGCTTCGTTTGGGACAGCTTTTTTGTTGCTTTCTAAAACAACTTCCAGTATAAAAAATTCATGAATTAGAAAATTTATACTAGAATCGTTTTAAAAAACAGTACGAAAACTGTCCCAAACGAAATCAAAGTCTCTGTTTTATCTGAAGAATTGTTACTTCTCTCAGATGTATAATATTGCTTTTAACTTTTTTTTTTTTAATGGTATGGAAAAGCATATTGACCATTTGTAAACAATGTTGGTTGGCGTTCTGTATTGTTTTCAGGTTTTGTACAGTAATTTGATCATCCTAATTATATGTAATTAGCAGATGGGTATCTTGGTGGTGGCTCCTAGCCTTCTCTGAATTCCTTAAGCATTATTAGAGGTGTCAATATTTGACATGACTCAAAAATCCGACCCGAAACGGGTCGGGTTTGGGTTCAACATTTCGACCCGTTTCAAAAATCGGGTCGGGTTCGGGTTAACCCTTTGACCCGAAAATGACTCGAAATTGACCGAAAACCCGATTCTTACCCGACAACCCAAGATTGAGCCGATTTTGACCCGTTTTATCCAAAAAAGAGATAGACCCATTTTTGACTCGAAAACTAGCAATTTTTTGTTGGAAACGGGTCATTTGGGTCATGTCGGGTTGACCCGAATCCGAAGTGGGTTGGGTTCGGGTCCAGAAACCTACCTGTTTTCAAAAACGGGTTAGGTTCAGGATGATCCGAATAGTGCCGGGTCAGTTTCTAGTTCGACCTGAACCCGACCAGTGACTCGAAATTGACACCCCTAAGCATTATTATATATATGTGTGCATTGAAGTATTTTTGGGATAAAAATATTCTTATATTGGAATATTAGTAAATGAGCCGACGGCGTGGAATACAACATTATATAAGTAAATATTAAAATTTAGATGTTAGATGTATAAATAAGTACGATATGTATATGAATTTTGTTATTTTTTATCAAGATTTGAATGCATTCATCATTCCTTCCAACATTGCAATCAACCTAAGTTATAAAGGAAGAAGATGAGTTCAAAAACTAAGTTTAAGCAAGTGCTTCAAGCAATAGGTTAGAATGTGAATTGAAATATATAAAATGAAGTTTGAGTTTGGTTCCAATTTATTTTGAACTTTGGTCAAATTTAAAAATTTGGGTTTAGATAAGGTTCATTTATCATATTATATGTTCAAATATTGTTTGAATTTGTATTTTGAAACTAGGATTTGACCATTAACTTTGAAAGAGAGGGCAAAGTAAGGTTTGAATTAAATTTGAACAATATTTGAATCTCATCGTATATGATTTGAATTTTGTTCGAACTTGTTTTTTAAACCTAGAATTTGACTAGTAGTTTCAAAATAGAGATTCAAACTTAAGACATGAGACTCGAATCATGTTTGAGCTTCTTTTTAAAAACCTAGATTTTAACTAGCTAGTAGTTTCAAAGCAGAGATTCAAAATTATGTTCGAATCTTATTTGAATTTTATTGTAGCCTCATTTGAATTGAGTTCAAATAGTATGTTTGAATATTTGTTTTAGAGCGTAGATTTAGAAGTTAAAACCGAGTTTGAATAATATTTGAAACTTAGGATCAAACCTAATTTTTCATCATCATTTTTAAGAAACTAATTCATTTAATTTATTTTGCTATTTATACAATGTCAAAACTAATTATTTTTGTGGAGAGGCATTAACTTGCTAGAGTCACATATATAGTTATAGGTTATGGATAAGTAATAAAGTAATTTGAAGTTATAATCTTTTTGAGAAAGCCAAGCAATCCTTCTTCGTGCAGATCTTCAATGCTCCTGATTTGCAATTCTCCAGGGTTGGACCAGTCGATTCAACTGTGAATCGGTCATATGATCAATGCCACGCCACGGGATTTAAAGTGAAAGAATTTATTTTATTTTTCTCTTTAGTATCTGTTCAATTCATTCAATTTCTTTTATCTTTTATTTAATAGTCATATCGATAAACATCCTGTTCATTTTGACATCTCGAGTTAACTAATTGCATTAAAGAAAATCAACAAATAGAGAAAAATATAATTCACATTATTATAGTATTCAATATTTACATTTTTTCGATAGAGTCCAAAATAATATATATAATAGCAATCATAGGCTACAAAAGTAAATTAAAAGATCCGAAAAAAACATAAACATAATTACAGCATAGCTTCAATCCACAAGCTCGTTATCTTCACTAAATCATGTAAAATCAAGTAATGAGCAAATAACCTAACAAATATTTAAAATCATATTGGTACATCATATCAGATTCAAATTAGTAGCAATATTATATTCTTGTATAACTCAATCATATCAATCATTTCAATACATATTATCATATAGTCTTATCATATCATGTCAAAGTACAACACTTTTCAACCTATTAACAGTTAGCCATTTTCACTACTTTGACCCACGTATTTTTATACATATATTTAATATGTGAAATTGCAATAAAATCATATAATATTATTCAAACTGATTAAATATATAGCATATCAAAAGTTATACATTGAAAGATTACGAATCAGTAGATAATGCATTTTTTACAGATTTATGATAAATAAATCTCTTAAAATCAAAATCATCAAAAACAAAAGTAAGAGGATATGCATTTACAAAGATTATAACACTTTCACAACAAAAGTGACAGATGAAAATGACTAAAAATTGTCTCTCTCCCCTCATTCTCTATTCTTCCTTTTCTTTCTAAGCAAGTCACGATCGAAATGGGATAAGTAGTGGTGCTAGAATACTTAGTGTTTAGGTTTAGAATAAAAAAAAATATAAAAACATGGTTAGTGGCATAACGCTACAAAACCTAGCGTTGCATGTCAAATTGAGAATTAGTATAGAACAGAGACTTAAATGCCATAATAAAAATTTTTGGCGTCGTTGTTCTCTCAAATCTAGTGTCGCAACACTCATAAGTACAATGATAAAGCGCTCCAGTCCAAACATAAAAATAAAAATAAAAATAATATTTTGAAACACTTTTCATTTTTTAGTTGGTACAATTAGTTTGATCCTCAAATTGACCGGTTCGATTCATAATATATTTAAATAATTTAATATGATATAAAATATTTTATTTACTAATTAATTGAAATATAACATACTTTATTTAATATTATTCGAAAGACTTAAATTATAAATATCAAGTACTAGCAAATCATACCCATATGATTTCACCATCTATTTCACCATCTCATGTGGACTCCTAATTCACGATAACAAGAAAGTTATATAAACAATACAATATAAATATTCAAAGTGATGTGGGACTAAACAACCAGTAAAAATTTCTACAATGTGTGTCTGGTGGATTGCTCTTCCACGAAGATTTTTCGAAAAAGTTTGTACATAATATTCAAATAAAGAATACTTATAATAATTATTAAATTTATAATAATTTATGTATTATAATTATATTAAAATAAATTAAAAAATTTTTAAGTTCTATTTTAAGTATAATTATCCTTTTTTTTTGACATTTAGGTCAATTAAGACCATACTAAGAAGACTCGAATTTAAGACATTTTAATTGATGACCTAAGCTCCCACCCAATAGACCTAAATAAATTGTGGTGTAAATTTATCTTTCATACCATTTTTTACTAGTTGAAAGAATAATTAATTAACTTTTTTAATTCCATAAATAAAACAACAAGTCCCCTTTAGCATCAGCAATTTTAAAATATCTATCTTCAACATCAACAGGCGCAAGGATCGTCCTGAGCTTCTCCATCTACTCTCTCTCTCTCTGACTCTGTCTCCATCAATCTGATGGCA
Organism: Dendrobium catenatum; assembly: GCF_001605985.2. NCBI lineage: Eukaryota > Viridiplantae > Streptophyta > Magnoliopsida > Asparagales > Orchidaceae > Dendrobium > Dendrobium catenatum. The sequence goes on from NW_021319127.1 coordinate 1,173,940, forward strand.
CATCGACTTCTACGCGACGCCCAGGCCGACGGGTGGGAGCGCTCCGACTTTCCGATCATCTGCGAGTCCTGTCTCGGTGATAACCCTTACGTTCGAATGGTACGTTCTTACTCCATCGCTTCTCTTTTCTTTGATCCCGTCCTCATCTCTTTCTTCGACAAAGAATAGTCGAAGGTTGGGACAAAGCCCTGATTATCTGTGGCATGCCGAGCGAAAACCTAATTTTCCTGCTTCTGTTTCTTATGCTAGATTTTTAATTTGGGGATTTACATACATACCTTGCTCTAGGTCTAAGTTGTCCCCGTCATTTTTGGAGGACTTCGTTGTTCGAATCATGGTTTTATATTTTGGTGTTTATTTAATTAAGAGGCACCATCTCCTCTGTAGTGTGGTTTTTAACTGCTTGCTTGCGATCGCTCTCATTTTTCACTCTATAATTAAGCGCATCCATGCGTTTGAGGTGAAATACTGAACTGGCCTTTCTAGTGCCTTTACTACTGTCGTTGCAGGGTTTATTTCAATGTATTAAAGAACTTCATTAGTTGGAATGGCTTAGCTCTTCAGGCTCATCCATTTCTGTTCGGAGAATATTATTAGGTTTCTAAAATTTTAAATTGTACTTCTTAAAGTTTTCTTGGATGAGGATCATTATTTAATCTTATAACCGTACACGACCTATTTCTCTCTGGTTGTGCAGACCATAGCACACTATGACAAGGAGTGCAAGATTTGCACCAGGCCTTTCACGGTCTTCAGGTGGAGGCCAGGCCGAGATGCGCGCTTTAAGAAGACTGAGATTTGCCAGACATGTAGTAAGCTGAAAAATGTATGTCAGGTTTGCCTCTTGGATCTGGAATATGGTTTGCCCGTACAGGTTCGCGATACTGCACTTGCTATCAATTCCAATGATGCCATTCCGAAGAGTGATGTTAACAGGGAGTACTTTGCTGAAGAGCATGACCGAAGGGTATGTTGCTCAAGCTTGTTTCTCATTTCCTTGAACTTGGGTTTGAGCCAATTGTTTAGGAATCCATTTGTCACAGTCATTTTTCTACCTAATGGATTCCTACTCTGCATTCCCTGCTATATTTTTAAAGCTGTGGTCTAATGTTTTAATTTCGAATTGTTTGTCTACTATTTTTTTGTAGCTTAGATTAGTATGGTTTTTATGCTTGGCTAAATCTTTAGTGCATGGAACCTGGCTGTACAAATTAAGAATGACAAAAGGTTAGACCTGTGGTTCCATAAAAATGGCGTGCTTCATCTCCTTTTCCATGTGAGTGAGAGTAAAAGATTAAAGTCAAAAGTTTGAAATGCATTATATCTAAACCATGTGGGAAATGAAGAGCAAATCAAAGACAAATAGATTTATAAAGACTCAACTCCTTCAGGAATATATATCTGTTTCCAAAGCTTATTTTCAAAGTTTCTCTATTACCTTCTAGTTCTACGTTGCCACAAAGCTTCCATTTCAATTGAACAGGTCAATGGTCATTTATAAGGCTCTATTTGACCCAAACATTAATCTTTTTCTAAGCTCAAGATACACCTTTGAAGTAGATGATGTTACTGCCATGCTTTCTCAATCGCCTGAGTCTAATTGAAATAGACATTACTCAAAAGTATGAAAGGGAAGTCTAGATTGGCTTATAAACAATGGGACACTGTTAAGATGATATGTTTGAAGGAATCCCTTTATACTGCTATCATTGGACAATTCATGGACATGAAATTTGTAAGTATCATCACTAGTCTTATCCTAACTATTTGGGTTAGTTTTATGAATTCTTATTTTTCATTTGTTTTGTTGAGTGTTGTTTGAGACATTTAGCACATTCTTCGTAACCATTTCGAAAAATTTTATCTAGTAACACATAAGACGCTAATTTTATTTACTCATGAGTACATTTTCTACCATTTGGTATGTTCAAATCACCTAAATCTATTTTCAATTATTTCATTTTCAATAGATGTCACTTTAACATTTCCTCTAATAGAATTATTCCTTAATTTATCCTTTCTAGTTTAGGTATACATCCATATTAACATTTATTATTTCTTGCACGCATAACTTATTTATGGTTTTTATTGCCTAACATTTGCATTCATATAACATCAATGACCTAATTGTTATTACATAAAATTGCTTTTAAGTTTTAGTGATATTCTCTTATCACACAATATCTTATTGTACTTTTCAATTTTAACAATCTAGCCTTAACTTTAAATGTTATATTTTGCTTATTTATAGTTTCATTCTCCTATACAACCAATCTAAGATACTTAATTTTATCACATTAGGGAACCACTTTTTCTTCTGGTAATATTGATTCATAATTGTCAATATTGCACCTACAAAAATTACATATAATATATTTAAGTCTTTGTTGTAATTCTATATATTTTATCATCTAGATATTTTCTCTAAGAAAAGGACCAAAATGGTCTCTCTACTATTTTTGAATGAGCAACATGGTCACAAACTATGTAAAAGGGCCAATTTAGTCCCTAGACTCGTTTAATAAGGACTAAAATGGTCTTGCCATTCTACTTGGAGGCAAACAAGTTAATGGAAAACCTATTGGATCAACAAAGAACTCACAAAGCATGTCTAACTCTTAGGATATTTTGAGAATTTATTTTATTTTTATTTTTTAGTAAACTTACCCTAGTCGAAATGAAGAGGCGAGTGCGAGCATAGCTTCCCTTGAGTAGATGATGAGCGGGACTACCATGTAGAGTTGGAGGAGGGTGAGCAATAACGGAGCTTACTCTCCTGAGCGCCGCACTGACAAGACTGTTGGGTAGCTTCCTCATACTTTACAAAGCTCCTCGAGCAAAGTAGATGAGTAGAGGATGAAGATTCCCCCTTAGCAGTGATTGAATGACAAAGAGGAGCAAAGATTCCACCCAAGCAGCAAAAAAGAGGAACGTGGGAAACATCCCAAGTAGCAATGACTGATTGATTTTAATTACTTTTTATGTTAATTGTATTAATTTGAAATCTATAATATTTATTTTAACTTAAATAATATGAAGTAATGATATTTTTATTTTATCGATGAAAAATTAAGCATTTTAAAATTTCAAGTAAAGAAAACAACAAATTTTGTTCTTAGTAAAAAATGATTTCAATCAATAAAAAGTTGTGAAGTTAGCTGTAAATTGATTTAAAATTAATTTGTTCTCTCTAAAAAATTATTTCAATAAAATTAATATGCAAATTTAAAATTTTAATATTATAGAATAAAAAGTATAAACTCATTGTCATGGTTTTGAAAATCGGACTTGAATAGCTATGAACCAGTCATATGAGCGGCTCGATCCGCCTTAAAATCGGCCCAGCATTAAACTGGTGTAAACCAGTTTGAACTGTCGGTTCAACCGGTCAACCGTTGAATCGATCCCAGTTTTTAAGAACTAGTCGGTTCAATTGATATCATATTTAAATAATTTAATTTAATATAAATCATTTAATAAAATATTAATTAATAAATTAATTTAAATGTAACCTATTTAAATTTGATATTAAGCCTAAATTTATGTAATGATTATTTGCCATCTAAGTACCAACCCAGCATGCTCACATGGTCCCACAACCCCATGCAAGTTCTTAACACATAAAAACAAGAGAAAAGCTATATAAACAAAACAAAACAAAACTCCCAAGTGATGTTGGATTAAATAATTTAGTTAAAATTTTCTACTTCAAAACGCATATATTAGATATTTTTAAACATATTTTTAATTATTTTTTAAGAATGAGAATAATATTTATTTTATTGGTTAATTATATTTAATTTTTTCTCTATTTAATTTTTATTTTTTAAATATGCATTATTAAAAATTAATTTTTATCTATTTATTAATTATAAATAATCTAACATTAATGATTTATAGATGTAAAATTATAATGTGAATTTAATATATAATTTATGGTTGTAAAATTTGTTTAAATATATAATATAAAACTAATTGAACATTTCAAAGTTATTGGGCATTAAAACATTAGCTTTTTTCCTTTGGCACTTATTTGAGTTTTCAACCAAAGACCCATATGTTGGACTCTTAGGTGGGCATCTATCTTTCTTTTTGTCCTCCTTGGTAATTTTGTGTCGGGGTTGGCAACTTATGTTTTTTGATGCAAAATAGAATCTTAGGTAAGTTGCAGAATTGACAGGAGAATTATTGATTGGGTTAATAATTGTATGTTTGATTTTGAACCTTAAAGCTCTCTTTTTCTTGTCCGGGATTGTTGCATTAAAAGTCTTGAAAAGCCCAATGATTGGTCCTATGACCTTTACTTTAGCATTAAAGTGACCTGATTAATTAATTTAATTTGATGGGCATAATGGATTTATGTTGACTCAATTAATTTGGTTTGAGCTTATATTCATTTGAAGAACTAGATAGAAGATTTGATTTAAATTGTCATTTTAAACTTTGATAGGATATTAAGACTTGAATTTTAATTATTTGAGAGACGTAATGGACAAGAATTTTAACCTAAGGATTATGGGAAGTTTTCTGTAGGTTTAGTTATTTAGAATTTGAAATGACATATAAGAACGGGTCTTACATTTCTATTCTATAAACAAGACTATCTACTTGGTGGGTTTTGCAATCTTGCCCTATAATTAAGGTGATTTACTTAATGGATCTTATGATCTTGCCAGGTAGATAAGGCAGATCGATTGATTAGATTTATAAGATTGTTTTTTGTGGTTTATTTCTTTTGTTTTTTAAAATTTGAATATCTTTTTGCAAAATCAAATGTTGATAGCTTGTTGTTGCAGTTGGGCAAATATTAAGTAAACATTTATTGCATCCAATATGTTTGTTGATATTTGTTGAATTTGTTAAATTTCAAATTATTTCTTTATGTGAAATTTAGATGTGATTCTTAGGCATATTTTGTAGTTTGGCATGTGTTGTTAACCTTAGCATTGATGTGTCTGCGCACTTTTCACCCCATCCCACCCCCCCCCAACCCCTCCTGGTTAACTTTATAATTTGTATTTGTTTAATGCTCTTTTTATAGGCAAGAGCTGGAATAGATTATGAGTCCTCTTATGGGAAGATGCATCCAAATGATACCATTCTAAAGCTTCAAAGGACAACACCATATTACAAGAGAAACCGTGCACATGTTTGCAGTTTTTATGTGCGTGGAGAGTGTACTCGAGGTGCTGAGTGCCCTTATCGGCATGAAATGCCTATGACTGGGGAGTTGTCACAGCAAAACATAAAAGATCGATATTATGGGTATGTATAAGTACTAAGTTCTTCTTAACTATCATTTGTCACCATCCCATTAATCATTGCGTGCCTTTAAGAAGTGAGATTCTTTGATAAAATGATATTAATTCACAGGTTTATTGATTGGGTTTGTGGTCTGCTTGCACCCCTCATGAGATATTCTCCAATGAAATTTTTCCCTTGGATGCACAGCATGATATGTTTCACAAATTGATCGTGAACATTTTAAAATTATTTTCACAATCTGCAGTTAGTTTAACCCATCAAGTACATATTCAGACCTAGAAATTCATGATTTGTCTTCATTTATTTATGTTTAACTGCCTTCTTAGTCCTAGTAATGTGATTCGTAGCATTGTCCAGATTATTTTCTTCTGCCTATTTATATTTCTAATTGGACAGGAGCAGCATGTGTCTATGTCCATATTAGTAAGCCAAAAGGAGAAACAAACTCTCTTAAAAACCTCTATCCATGAGATTGTTGGATTTCAAAATCTTCATCTTTTAATATATATATATATATATATATATATATATATA